>NC_137041.1:29779489-30036989 GCF_032717465.1 Coenobita brevimanus
GCATGTTAAAGCAACTGGCGATAGTTAGGGGGATAGGAATGGTCACCTTTTTTGGGGGCAGGCTGAATGACAGCAAACTTCCAGCAAGAAGGAAAGGTGGAAGTTGACAGACAGTGGCGAAAGAGTTTACCTAGGCAAGGTGTAAGCTATGAAGCACAATTCATGAGGACAACAGGAGGGATACCAACAGACCCATATGCATTGTTAACACTGGGGCCAGTGATGGCAGCAAATACATCAACTGAAGAAATTTTGATGTCAGCCATGAGGAGGTCAGAGGGGGGAAGCGATGGAGGATCAGCACCGGATTCGTCTAAAGTGGAATCATAGGAAAAAGTCTGAGAAGAGAGTTCTGTCTGAACAGTGGAAGAAATAGATACAGAGCCATCAGAGTAGTAAAGAGGAGGGAAGGACGATGAGGTAAATTTGTTAGAAAGATTTTTGCCAAGGTGCCAGAAGGAGCAGGAAGAAATGGAGTTGGAGAGTTCGGAGCATTTAGTATGAATGAAGTTATTTTTAGCAGTGCGAAGAACAGAATTATCACGATTCTGGGCAGAAACATAAAAGAAATGAGTCTCAGGGGTGGGTTGGCTCTGGTACCTTTCATAGGCTTTCTTCTTGTTGTTGACAGTATTAGAACAAGCGTGATAAAACCAAAGTTTTTATTGCATTAGACATAGGATATGAGAAAAGAATGTATGATTCCATGCCCGAGGGAATAACCTCTGTAATGCACTAGGCATATTCAGATTGCTCTCGGCCATTGATGCAATAATTATTCCCTGGAAAATCAGAGAAATTCTGCCTGAGGGCCTCCCAATCAGCAGCTCCAGAGCGCCACAACTGACACTTCATGTGAGGGTCCACAGGTCTTACTGGAACGATAAGACAGGTTTTGGTGATAAGGTTATGACTGAGGGAGCCCAATGGAGAGGAACAATTAACAGCATAAGCAGAAGGATTAGTTATAGGGAAGAGGTCAAGTATGCTGGAACTCTCTCCAAGGCGGTCAGGGTGCTGTACAAGCTGCTCTAGGTAAGGATAGAAGAGATGTAGGCTTGTTCGCCAGGTGGATCAGTGAAAGGAGAGGAGAGCCAAAGGTGGTGGTGAGCACTGAAATATCTTCGAATGCAAGTTTCAGAGAAAGAAGAAATTGATAGCATGTGTTGCATCTTAGAAGCAAGACAGTCAAAGAATTATTCATAGTCAGTAGAATTAGACAATAAGTAAACATGTACAGATATATTTAGACAGAGAATGACAGGAAAGTCGAAGCCAGAGAGTAGAGGATTCAGCACGAGAGCAAGATATGTTGTTTCTTACATATAGTATCATCAACTTTTGGTTCTGAAATGAGTGTAGAGAAAGTAGGAGGATACAGAGAAGGGTTTGTTATCAGTCGTCTCAGACAGTTGAGTCTCAGTTAAGAAAAGTAGGTTAGGTTATAGAAGGGAAGTGATGTTCAAAAACGGGAAAGTTAGAGGAAAGGCCGCGCTTGTTGGAGAAATAATGAAGAAATGAGTCAGACAGTGGCTCCAGGTATCTTCTTTGGTCGCCACAGGGAGAAGGGCAGATGATGGGGGCTTTGATGCCCGCCCTTTCGTGGACTCCGAAGCTTGTTGAACTGATGCCATTTCTGTTTAAATTTTGAATAGGAAGTGTAGTGAGTCATATGCATGTAGTTTGGTGTTGACAGTTAGAGGAACTTGTACTGGAGAGCATGCTGGCCTAGTCTATGTGTTAATGAAACATTTAAAAGTTCAGCAAAGGGGGATGGTCAGAAGCTAGTCACGAGGGCTGATGAAACGGGAGCTCCAGTTCTTTCTGTCATAAGCTTTCCATTCACCTTGGGAGTACTGCCCTGCATGACTGGTGGTACAGTCCAGTCCCTGGAAAGAGAAAGGCGGAAAAAAGATGGATGAACAAAAGCAGAGGACGACGTGAGAAAGCTGATACTGCAAAGAAAGGTTGCAGCCGGAGAGAAAAACGGTGGGATATTGGAGTGATGTCGAGTGACTTCGAGCAGATGGAGCAAGTGAAAGGTATGAACATGATATTCATAGATGAAATGTATGAAGCATGTGAGACAGTGTATGGGATTACGAGAAGTAAGAGGTGAAGTGATGTGGTAAAACCAGCTGCGGGAGAGAAAAAGCCTTATGGTGAATAGAGGAAAGGGACTGGATGTGTGGAGAGGTGGATAGGAATGCTGAGAGACGTGAAGGTACTATGGACAAATGACTGTATTTTTACCTAACTGAACTGGGTCACTCACAACCCGTATACTAATTTGTGACTGCATGATAAGCCGTATGACAAGTCAAATCAACCTTTCAGTCTGGCAACACTTGGACATAAAGTGAGCTGATATTGGTCAGGTTAAAAACAAACGTGCTACAGTAAGAATGAGGGTAAGGAAAGAGTTTGGAAGAAATGCAAGTGCAAAGTGAAGGAAAAGTAACATTCTATAATATATCACGTAAAATTACGGAAGAGGATGGTAGGGAAGGTAGCAAAGAGGGTGAAGAACGAAAATGGTGTCATGTCCTGGAAATGAGAAAAAGCATTCTCAGGAAGAGGGCTATTTAATGAGCTGTTGAATAGGGAGAATAAAATATATTGTTGGTAAAACTGGATGGCGAATGTTTAGAAGACACCAAGAAAGATTTGACTGTGTAGAAAACTGCTGAAATATGGATGAGAGAAAGTCACCGATTGGATCTGGAAAACGTGCAGAATGCTTTGGGACGAGGGTAGAGAGCCAGAAAACTGAAAAACACGTAAAACAAGCCATTGGTGTCAAAGGAAGAGAAACGAGAAGGGTGTATCAGTCTTAGATTTTTTTGTCTTCTTAATGTAGTGGGAAAGATTTATTGCAGGATATACGACAGTTATGGAGAAAACTGAGGGAATGGTCAGAGAGGAACACGGGTTTCAGGAAGGGGAAGAAGTGTGTGGACCAGTTATTCTCAAACGTGTTGTAGACTGCCTTCCAGGATCTAGAGGAAGCAAATGACAGAGAAAATGCTAGAAAGGAATGCTTAACGTACTAAGAGTATATCGGAGAGTGAAAATGCTGAATGCTCACTACATCATGTTTGAGGGTGTAAGTATGGAAATGAATGTGTAAAATGGTGGGTTATTTTAACTCACTGATGAACTGAAACAGGGCCGATCACAACTGCGTGGTCGATTAATAATAATAATAATAATAATAATAATAATAATAATAAGTAGAGAGAGAGAGAGAGAGAGAGAGAGAGAGAGAGAGAGAGAGAGAGAGAACTTTCGAAAGAAGGGGGGGGGGTGTCATTGAGGAAGTACACAGGTATGAATTCATCCTGAATGATTATCAAATATTTCAACTAAAATGATTCTTAAATAATACATGTGAGATACGTACTGAATGTATATTGGTAAATTGCATTCTACTTTCACTACAAATAACCACATTTGTCAGTTGAAATTGGTGGGTGAGGTGGTACGCCCCCATGCCTCCTCCCCATATTCGTGGCTAATAGATATTGATGTAAATATATGAATGGTGTTATAAAAGAAATAACAGGATAGGGCAGTGGATGCTGGAGTATGCTTAGTAGGAAGGCATGGCGTGGCTAATGCTTGTTCAGTTGTTTACTGAGGAAATTTTTTTGCCATGCGATGATGGGAGGAAACTGTGCATGACTTTGGAACTATGTGTAGTAAAATAAATTTGAAAGTCAATGTACCTACGAGTAAATTTGATTTCTAGGAGAATGAAGTCACTGAGAACATACTGAGGCTGAGGCGATCGTAAATGAAGAACATGGGTGTCTTCAGTTATTACATCTGCCAACGAAGTTGGAGGAGGTTATGTATTCACCTATGTTCCTCTGTTTGTCCACATGAAATCACCAAAAGGTCTCAATGAGTTTCAATTGAATTTTGTGGAAGGGTGGGCCATGGGCCAAGAAAGAATTGATTAAATTTTGAGGGCGGTCCGGATCCGGATCCTATGTATATTATCTCCAAAAGTTCTCAATGAATTTCAATAAAAGTTTGTGGAAGGGCCATGGACCAAGGGAAAATTGTTTATATTTTGGGGCGGATCAGGACCCAATGTATTCCACACAATATCTCCACGGATCCGGATCCGGATCCTTTCTAAATGGCAATGGCATTTGCAGAGGTATGCATTTTCTGAGTGTTTTCTAGTAGTGTGATAAACAATGACGGGAGGTTAGATGGCACGTTTTGAGAATGGGTTGAGTAGGAAAGGAAGGCTGCAAATACATTAGGGGTAGTGACAAGAAATATGATGATGAGTATAGAAGTGAAGAAGTTGTCACATGAAAGTACTGTGATTCTAAATCTAAAGTATGAAAATGAAGCTTGAATCAGTATGAAAGGACACAGGTCAGGAGTGAGAGGAGTGGAAATTAGTTATCTGAGAGAGATGTGTACAGTTACATGAAGAGACAGACACTCATAGAAATGGGAAATTTCGGGAGAATTGTAGCCTAGTGTTGATGTTGATGTGCTGGAAAGTGTTAGACGCGAAAAATACCATAAGGCAGTTTCGCTATAAGGAAGGAATGGAGAATGAGAGACTGTCTAGGAGAGATCATGCGGGTGAGTTGAATGGAGGTCAGGAGAGGGAAAGATCAAGGAAGAGCTGGAAAGATGGGATGGTGAGGTATACTGATGAAGCTGGTGTGATAGAGAGAAGACAGTTTCACTATGAAGGACAGAATGACATGCAGCCTACATGTTAGTGGCTGCCTCCTCTAGGGTGATCTTTGCTACAATTCTCATTAAAGGCGAGCAAACGTGGCAAGCAAGTGTAGCAAAGTGATCTTTACTCTAAATTTAGCTGAGAAATGAGTGGCCCGAAGTCACCCCGCCTGGCCCGACACGACACAGCCCCACTGCAATCATTTTCAGAGGCTAATAACTTTTCTTCTATGTGAGAGAAAGTAGGTAGCAGATATATTATTTTTTACGTGTCTGACTCTGGGCAAAGGCTTCAGGGCCTATTTCTCGGGGGCAGTAACCTATCCCAAGGCCCAGTAGTCCTCCTACACCTCCAAATGTCACCACTTCGGCGCTAACACCCACCGTCCATATTGAATACATGCTAGGGTTGTCTCATACAGGACTGGTGTATTGGTATTAGTGAGGGTATTTATACGACATGTCGGCGGATCATCTGGTAGATCAGGAAAGGCTGCTTTCTTTTTTTTTTAAGGAAATTAAAATCCTTTAACTGTTCCCTGCCCCAGTCGGGATTCGATCCTGGGCCAATTAGGACTACAGGCTGCCTCTCTACTGATTCAGCCGCCTCCCCCAATATATTCATATAATTTTGTTTTTAGTTACGTATTTACTCATAAGACCAAAGAAACCCCTTGAAATCCCAGCTTTCCAAGTGAATGTACAAAGGACTTTAATTGACATGCTCCACTATGAAGTAGATTTAAAGCACCATGAAAATGACACATGTTAGGTATGAGTTATTTTTCACTCAAATGTGTTGACTGCGCACGTGTGTGTGTGTGTGTGTGTGTGTGTGTGTGTGTGTGTGTGTGTGTGTGTGTGTGTGTGTGTGTGTGTGTGTGTGTGCACGCCCATAAGTGTATGTGAGCGACAAAGATGGGCACTTCCGCAATCACTTCCGCAAAACGCAAATTCCGCAATTGCAGCAGTGTGATTTCGTTTGCGGATTTGGGTTTGCGACAATTTTTACTTAACTTTGAGGTTTTGCGTTTGTGGAAGTACTTCTGCAAATGTAACCTGCCCACAAACCAGCCTAACTCATGAGAACTTTAAGCAGTTAGTTTTTATGATGGGCAACAATGACCTGCTCAAGATGGAATTCTCTCTGTTGTTGGAGTCTGTGACTGAGGAGTTAGGACCGAGGAGGTTAGAGGTGAGGAACAATGATGAACTGGTGTGTCAACTTGCCAAGCGTGAGCTGTGAAGTGTAATAATTTCATTCATTTATCTACAGTAATGAATGATTTACCCATGTTTTGTAGTAAAAACATTCTAATTGTTAAGAAGCGGGATTTGCCAGTTAGGTGCTCGAGGAGCATCTCAATGTTTCCCGATGTTTACGGTGGCTAGCTCCGGTACGAGTCAGAGTTGCCAGTTTGCCTACTGTTTGTGAACAAGTTCATTCGGTTTTAGTTCAGTTTGAGTGTAGTGCAGTGTCAGTGCAGTGTCAGTGAAGTATGTATATTTTCGGTACTTGTGTAATAACAGTGATGTGTTGTCAAGCATCAAGGGATAGGAGTTAGTAACGTTTGTATAGCTCCAGTGCTTGTAAGAATAGTGAAGTGAAGTTGGCAAGCATTAAGTGTAAATATTTGGAAAATAAAGACAATGAACTTAAGAAGCCAGTGTTTATCTTCGCCTTAGCTGATCTCGTGTGCTGTACACCAAGAGGCTGACAATAGGAAGAGCAACTCACTGGGCAACGTCCATCCCATACTGAACTACTGCTGTAGAAGCCTGTGGCAGTGTGGGGGTGGGGACGTAACACTGGTGTCTGGAGTGGGATTATTAAGTACTGCAGAAAGTCTAACCTTCGACATGGAAGCAGAAGATGTGCAGACAAGATCTCGAGCTGGTAAGGAGGAGGAAATGTCCCTGGGAACAATTGTGAAGGTAGTACAGACCCAAAGTGGACAATTTCAGGCACAAAAGAAAGAACTAAAAAAGCAGTTATATGCATTAGGAGTCCAACTACAAGCACAGAATAAAGGACAGAAAGTAATCCAAAAACAATTACAGGCCAAAAGTGAAGAACAGAAAGAGCTCAGGAACGAAATCAAACAACAATTGCAGACACAGAACGAAGAACAAAGAGAACAATTTGATCAACTTCAAGAGGCATTACAGGAGCAACAGAGGGAACTACAACTGAGGACGCAAGGAGAGCTAGATGCTTTCATGAGGGAAATGAAGGAAGAACAGGAACAATTGAAAGAGGAGGTATACGCTGAGCTACAGCAGCAGACGTATGCGGTAAGCAATAATGTGACCAAGTGTAAACAACATGTAGATGCCCAGTTGAAGACAATTAGTGACGAAATAGTGACAGTGCAGACAGTATGTAGATAACCAGTTGATGCATGTAGTCAACCATGTGAAGATAATTAGTGAGAAAATGGAGGTTGTTGAGAAATATTCCACTGCTGAGCCTCAGGTTAGTGTACAGGGAGCATATGAACGGACTGAACAGCGTATGGTGAATCTTGACGGATCCCAGGCATCTAAAGGTAGCATTACAGGGTTGAATAATCAGAGTGCAGGAGATTTACAGTAAGTCCTGGCCTTAATTATGATGCCCTAGTTTTTAGGCCCCAAACCAATGAAGTGCATGGCTATAATGGGGGTCCAATTAAAAAGAAACCTCAGGAATTTGATGGTAGAGTATCTTGGGAAGCTTACCATGCACAGTTTGAGTTACTTTCGAATCAGAATGGCTGGGATGATAGGCAGAGGGCAGTGCAGCTTGCTACTAGCCTTGAGGATGCCGCAGTGGAAATTCTGGTCCACATGTCAGTGATGGAGAACAACAGTTATCAGACCCTTGTAGAAATGCTGGAGTGCAGATATGGGACCATGTACCAGACTGAAGTTTACAAAGCAAGATTCCGAAGCCATGTATGGGCTCAAGGAGAATCCCTACAACAGCTTGCTCATGACCTGGAGAGTATGGCATATAAGGCATACCCTGGAGCTGCATCTAACCTGTTGGCTATTCTTCTGAGGGACCAGTTCATCAATCCTCTTGACAGTGCAGAGTTGAAAGTGCAAGTGAAGTAGGCACAACCCAGAAGTACGCAAGAAGCACTAGCCAGGGCTCTAGAGTTTGAGTCCTAAGTCAGGTCTGGTATGTCCACTTTTCAGACAGGTCGTAGTGCAGGATTCAGGGCGAGAAAAGGGCAGGTATGTGAAACAGAAAAATTCGAGGGAAGTTGCTGGTACTGTGAAAAGCCAGGACACAGAAAAGAGGACTGCTATAAGTGGAAGCGGGAACAGGAGAAGACCGGTGGAGGTTGCTGGTTTTGTGGTAAGCCAGGACACAAGAAGGAGGATTATCACAAATGGAAGGAGGAGCGAGAACAGAGCAGTACAAGAAAATCTTCAGTTGTAATGAAAGCATGTTGGATATGTAGTGAGGTGGGATACTTCAGTTCTGAGTGTCCGAAGAAGAAAAAGCATGATAAGAAGAAGGCTGCATAAGACCAGAAAGATGCAGAAAACTAGTGAAGGCTGGTGTTAACCCGCAGCATCCAGGCAAATTTTTCACCAGTGACCCTTTCCCAATCCCGGCAGATTTTCAGAAAGATCTTTTTGGCTAAAACCTCCACTTTTTATGAGAAACTTCGAAAATTCAGAGAGAAAATGTTCAGTTGAGTTTAGTAATACCAATACATTTAACAGTACCCTCACCTTGGTACCATGTTCTCTCAGGCCAGGCTCCAGAGAAGACGTTTTCTTGGGAGAGATAACTATTCCAAACCACTCATTATATGGAAATATTTATTTATTTGGTACGAATATATATGTAGTACAAGAGTATATTGGTTTTCACACAATATTATAGGCGATACAAGTGTTGTTCACTCAACAAACACATCAACATAAGGCAATTTCCTTTACGATGTTACTGCCTCATCATTTCTGCTTGTTTCTTCCTCTGGCTTGTTTCCTCATTTGTCCTCCACCTCATGAATCACTTTCGCCTTGAATTTCGTAATTGGAGAGACCGTGATTCGACATGTCTTTACTGGCCAGGTCACTGCTAACAGGTGAGTTTCCAGGAAAATGGCATGCTGGGGGGGAAGGGGGGGAAGGGGGGCCAGACATTATCCCCACCTGGCGTTGGGTACACGAATGTCTCCCACATATGCCTACCAAAAATCAGCCGTGAAACTTGAAAAATGTGCAAATTACAGACCCCCCCATTGCAAAATGTATGGATATGTTGTCGGGTGTCACCATGACAAAACGTGGCAACGTATCCATATGGTGTCGGGATGCCTCGGGTTAAGGGGCAATCACCAGCCCGCTTTTCCCAAGTCACCCCACCACCAAGAAAATGCGAGAGAATGGCAATTGACAATGTGCAAATAGACGGAAGGATAGACAGAACGAAGTGTTCCCTAATGATTGATTCGGCCTCAGAGCAGACTTTTGTGAGGCCTAATGTGTTACATCAATGGTATCTGACTGAGTCATCAGAACAACTGTGTGGCGTGACTGGGCACTGCACAGAACTGAGGGGACCTTGGATGTCCAGATTGAAGTGGCAGGACAAGAGGACACTCTACCAGTCTATGTGGTCAACATGGAGGATCCTTGCCTTCTGGGTCTGGACTATCTGATGTCCATGGGATGTGAGTTGGACTTCTGCTCCATGAAACTGAAGGTTCGAGGAAGGTCGATTCCCCTCACCACAGTTCTGGTGGTGAGGTGAGGGCACTCTGCACTACAGTGATACCCCCATAATCACAACTACTGCTCCAGTGCAATGTGACCACAGTTCTGGTGGTGAGGTGAGGGCGCTCTGCACTATAGTGATACACCCAAAATCAGAACTACTTCTCCAGTGCAAGGTGAATGCTCTTTGACAGCTGTCTAGAGGTAGTGGAGCCTGATGTGGAGTGCAAGACAATGGCCAAAGTGATGGTGGGGAGAACTCTAGTGGAAACAGGTGCAGAAGAAGTGCCGGTTGTGGTGGCCAATTTCTCCCGTGAGCTACAGAAGATCAATGAAGGAGAAATTCTGGGACTGTGCCAGGTGGTGGCCCCTGAGTGGCACCAGAGGAAAGCCTGTAGGTGAAACATAGTAAAAGAAGATGGGTATCTGCCAGAGCACTTAAAAACCTCTTCTCAAGGAGTTGCCAGTGCTTGGATGGTTCACAAGTGATGAGGATGAGGCAACTGCTGACAGAATTTGCTGATGTCTTTTCCATGGGAGACCTAGACCTGGGGTGCACTGATCTGGTGGAGCATAGTATAGACACTGGGGATCATCACCCGATTAAACAGCCAGCATGGAGGATGGCGCCAGCCCAATAGCAAGAAATGGAGAAGTTGATGGAGAATCTCCGAAGTCAAGGAGTATTAGAAAAGTCCAGCAGTCTTTGGGCATCAGCAGTGGTTCTTGTAAGGAAAAAGGATGGCTCAGTAAAATGCTGTATAGATTATTGAGCCCTGGATGAAGTGACAGTGAAGGATGCATACCCTTTGCCAAGGATTGATGACACCCTGAATGCTCTGTCAGAGTGTCAGGTGCTAAGTGGTTCTCCACCCTAGACATGAGGGCAACATACCACCAGGTCAAGGTTGCAGAGAAGGACAAAGAGAAGACAGCCTTTTCATACCAGCAAGGTTTACAGAAGTTTAAAGTATGCCGTTTGGCCTATGCAATGCCACAGCTACTTTTCAGCATCTAATGGATTGTGTACTGGAAGGCCTGCCCTAGCAAACAGCTCTCATCTATATGGACGATGTAATTGTGTTTGGAAGGACTTTCGACCAGGAACTGGAGAGGCTGTCAGAGATGTTGAACAGGATCCATGCAGCACATCTCAATCTGAACCCCAATAAGTGCTATTTGTTTCAGAAGGAAGTAAAGTACCTGGGACACATTGTAGTCGAGAGCGGCGTCTGTACTGACCCAGAGAAGGTGGCAGCTGTAGAAAACTGGCTAGTTCCAGCTTGTGTGAAAGAGCTACAGAGTTTCCTGGGCTTGTGCACCTACTATCAGCGTTTTGTCAAAGACTTTGCAACGATAGCTGCTCCACTTCATGAGCTGCTGGGGAAAAGGCAGAAGTTTGCATGGACAGCAGAGACTCAGAAAGCCTTCGATGAACTCAAGCATGCGTTGGCAAGCTCTCCAGTACTGCCATACCCAGACCAGAATCAGTCATTAATCTTGCACTGTGACACTAGTGACCATGGTATTGGTGGAGTCCTGTCACAGAAGAAGGATGACAAGGAGTATGTGGTGACGTATTACAACAAGAAGCTCATCCCACCAGAGCAGAACTACTGTGTGACCCATAAGGAGCTCTTGGCAGTGATGTAGAGCCTTCATTTCTTCCATCCCTATTTGTACGGGTCCTACTTCATCATCAAGACGGACCATGCAACACTCAAGTGGCTTAAAACGCTAAAGAATCTGGAAGGACAACTGGCACGCTGGCTCAGGAAGCTAGACTAGCACAATTATGAGGAGAAGCACCATTCTGGATGGGTACATGGCAATGCTGACAGCCTTAGTCGTCGGCCTTGTGATCCGGAATGCCAGCAGTGTAGTAAAAAGGAAGATCATAGTAAGAAATGCAGCCGTACTGCAGTGACAGGGCCAATGTCAGATGAAGAAGACCTAAAGAGGGTGCAGATGCAGGATGCAGATTTATAACCAGTGCTTGACTTGCTGCAGGGGAGTACAGTGCGACCAACTTAGGAAGAAGTTTCCAGGTAAAGCCTGTGACCGAGAGCTACTGGAGTCAGTGGGACCTTCTTCGCTTGACCAACGGACTACTGGAGCATCAATGGGAGACACCCGATAGCCTCAGCAAGTATTGGCAACTGGTGGTTCTGAAGGAGATGAGGTCCAAGATCTTGGATGAGTCCCATAACCAGATCACTAGTGGGCACCTGGGAGTGACGAAAACTCAAAGCCGGCTGCGACAAAGGTTCTATTGGATTGGCATGCGCTAGGGTTTTGAAGAGTGGTGTCGAGGCTGTGATGTGTGTTGTGCCAAGAAGAGACCCAGGAAACGAGATTGTGCCCCTCTTCAGTTGTAACAAGTGGATGCACCAATGGAAAGAGTCAAGGTGGACATTGCTGGACCTTTGCCACTCACTGAAAGAGGAAACTGGTATATATATATGTCGCCATGGACTCCTTCACAAAGTGGCCAGAAGCCTATGCTATCCCTGATCAATAGGCTGCGACTGTTGCTCAGGTGTTGGTTGATCAGTTTTTCTGTTGTTTTGGGATGCCACAAGAGCTACATTCAGACCAGGGGAGAAACTTCGAGCCTGCTGTGTTCCATGAGTGCTGCAAGTTACTGGGGATCAAGAGGACCAGGACGACCCCACTAAGCCCACAGTCAGATGGGATGGTGGAGAAACTCAATTGGACCCTGGGACAAGAACTGGCCAAGTACTGCATAGATAGACAAACAGAATGGGACCAGAAATTACCTGCATTGCTGGTGGCATATCGGTCTGCATCCCATGAGTCTACCAGCTACACACGTGCAAAACTGATGTTGGGCCACGAGTTTGTGCTTACCTGTTGACTTGTTAATGGGAAGACCACCTGGTGAAGAGCTGCCTACAGACGCCACCAGCTATGCGAAACACCTTCAGGAAAGGCTGGCTGAGGTATATCAAGTGTGAGGAGCCCTCAGGTTTTCAGAAGAGGTGATTAAGTGCAAGTACGATGCCAAGGCAAGTGAGGAGAGCTTCAAGGATTGTGACCAAGTTTGGTTATACAATCCTCAGTAAAGGAAGGTACAGTCACCGAAGCTACAGAGCCCATGGGACTGGCCTTACACTGAGTTGGACCGCCTATCAGACGTAACGTATCGGATTCAGGGAGGCAAGAAATCTCGACCAAAGGTGGTACATGTAAATCATCTGTCGCAGTACCATGGGCCAGGACAGTACAGCTGGGATATCTCCGAGGAATCGTGCTCACCTGCAGCTGAAGATGTTGAGGAGGACCAAGACGCTGAGGTGCAAGATGATAGTGACAGTTTCCCAATACAAAATGCGAATCAAGAAAAGGACCAAGACCTTCCAGGAGGAGTGGACTGTGTGGAGGAACAAGGACATCGTTGGACGCAGCATAGAAGAAGACCTGATAAGTTGAAAGGTTATTTTGTGTATAGTTAG
The DNA here is from genome assembly GCF_032717465.1 of Coenobita brevimanus. Classification (NCBI taxonomy): domain Eukaryota; kingdom Metazoa; phylum Arthropoda; class Malacostraca; order Decapoda; family Coenobitidae; genus Coenobita; species Coenobita brevimanus. The sequence continues at coordinate 29,792,398 of NC_137041.1, forward strand.
ATGTTTCATTAGGATTAAGGTTTATGTTTGTATATACTGTGTAGTTTTGTCAGGACGACAAAGAACTAGGGAGGGGGTAGTGTTAATAAGCGGGATTTGCCATTTAGGTGCTCGAGGAGCATCTCAGTGTTTCCTGATGTTTACGATGGCTAGCTCCAGTACGAGTCAGAGTTGCCAGTTACTGTTTGTGAGCGTAATTATTTTGTAAGTTATGCATTAATTTTTGTGCTCTTTTCCTTTAATAATGTTTTAATTATGTGATTGTTAAAGTATGCATTTAAATTTAGGTTTGTATGCTAAATACATTATGGTGTTATGTACTGTAAGAAAACTCTTGCATGTTTTGGTTGTCTCCAAGTTGGTAACTGTGCTCTCTCTCTCTCTCTCTCTCTCTCTCTCTCTCTCTCTCTCTCTATATATATATATATATATATATATATATATTCACCTGAACTGTGGAGAAGTAAATCATTCTCAAACAACGCAAGCTTGTAAAAGGATGGATAAGAGACTAGAACAAGTTCATTCGGTTTTCAGTTCAGTTTGAGTGTAGTGCAGTGTCAGCGCAGTGTCAGTAAAGTATGTATATTTTCGATACTTGTGTAGTAACAGTGATGTGTTGTCAAGCATTAACTGTAACAGGAGATAGTAAACTTTGTATAGCTCCAGTGCTTGTAAGAATAGTGAAGTGACGTTGGCAAGCATTAAGTGTAATTATTTGGAAAATAAAGACAGTGAACTTAAGAAGCCAGTGTTTATCTTCGCCTTAGCTGATCTTGTGTGCTGTACACCGAGAGGCTGACAATAGGAAGAGCAACTCACTGGGCAACGTCCATCCCATACTGAACTACTGCTGTAGAAGCCTGTGGCAGTGTGGGACGGGGACATAACATACGAATATAATACTATTTAAATTACTATGAAACCCCATAATTGCCGAACTCATAATTAATGACCACTAATTAGCGAGTTCTTCCTTAAAAAAAAAAAATAGTCGGAAAAACACAGAAAAGAGAAATATGAATTAAATTGGTAAGGGCTTTCGGCTGAAAGTTATACTACATTAATTTTAACCCAAACTCTTTTGTGTGTGAGTGTGCAAGAGAGACTACTCATGTAAACAATAATGTATTCCATTAACCCCTTCATAACCCCCAGCGTTGAACAACCCTTTACAGTCCCGGTGTCAGTGACGCTGAGTTAGCTCAAGCTCTGAAAAACTGAACAATTATGAGAGGGGAACGAACGCCACTGGTATATTTACACGACCCTACGTTACCATCCCAAGCAGTAAGACGGTAATTAATCTCAGATGTTTTCGCCCATATGGCACATGCACAGTAATTTAATGAATTCTTCTGCGAATCATAGCACATCACAAGATGGGTTTAGGAGGCTAAAATAAAATATATATATATATATATATATATATATATATATATATATATATATATATATATATATATATATATATATAGTGTTACATAGCCTATGATTTCATCATCCTTTGTGTAATTTTAACGCACAGTTGCTGCATGTTTGATCACGAGCGTGTTCTGCCTCAGTCCCCCCCTTCTACCGTTATAGTAGAGTAAGTCGTCCTTTCTGTTATTCAGTGCGGGATTGTCGACCGTTTGTCCCCATCGCTTCATTTGCGCGTCCTTATTACAAGTTGTGTCAGGCTCTGCCGGCCCCTATATAATGAGCTCAGTCTCTGCATCATTGCCACTTAGATCTGCTCCTCATTTTGTTCACATCTCTGTCCTCCCCTGTACAGATATTATTATTGTGAGTGCTCAAGAAATCTCCAACCATCTAGCAGCTGTGTGTAATTTGAGTATAACTGTTGTATTTTTCTTGTACTGTATAGCATAAGTTTAATTTGTGGGCCTGGTGAAGTTTTTTGTGATTCATGTAGGGATCTTCATGTCCATCAGTTTTACTATTATTTTGTATCTGTAATAATTTATCTGGCATTCACTGAGTATTATCTGGTATCTCATTTTATCAGGGCTGACTTAGATAAATTTATTCTTGCTAATTTCGTGTTAATAGAGGCTATTGCAGTTAACCATATATTTAACCTGTTTATTTGCCATTACATTATCCTTATGAGTTCTGAATGTTTTGTTGTTAGTTTGAGCATTAAACTTTAACTTGTAATTTTACCTAACTCTTTTGTTTTGAACCTGGAACTTTACGGGACAGTGGTGACTCTTCGTGTTCTCACTTAAAGTGTACGTTATCTTTCTCTGTTCCGTAACATAAATTTGGCGACCTCATATCAGGATATTCAGGATATTATCATAAGGATATTGCTTGATATTTTGTTACTGTTACTTATCCATGATGGCTACTATTTCTACACTTGATGAAGCCAAAGATTTTTTGTCAAATGTGCAAACAGTGTGTGATATAGAAAACAGAACAAAGAATGAACTTAAGCTTGTTGCTCAACAATTGGGAATTGCTGTTCGCTCTCATCATTCTAAAGATCAAATTGTTGACATGATTAATGAAAGCTTGTTTAGTGTAACTCCTCCAAATGAGCAAACGCAGATTGAATTAGCTAAGTTACAGCTAGCCCTGCAGGAGGCCCGTGCAAAGGAGGCTGACGCACAAGTTGAACTTGCCAGGATTCAGGCAGACCATGAGTATCGCATGAAACAAGGTGGAACTGGATCATCTAGCTCTGATGATTTTGATGTGGCTAAAAATGTTAAACTTGTCCCTCCTTTTAATGAATTTGATTTAACAAAGTATTTTCAGTTGTTTGAGAGGGTAGCTACAGGTTTTAATTGGCCAAAAAAGTATTGGCCAGTACTCCTTCAAACTGTTCTCACCGGTAAAGCTCAAGTAACTTATGCATCTTTGCCTCAGGATCAGTCTGATAATTATGATGTAGTTAAGAGCTTGATTCTTAAGGCCTATGAGCTTGTTCCTGAAGCTTATAGAGTAAAATTTAGGACAACTTATAAGCAAGATAAGCAATCCCATGTTGAGTATGCAAAAATCAAAGAAGATCTGTTAGAGCAGTGGTTAAATTCTAAGAATGTGGATTCTGATTTTGACAAATTTAAGCAGATGATTTTGCTGGAGGACTTCAAAAAGTGTATTTATAAAGATGTAAGCCTATATCTTGATGAGAAAAGAATAGATAATTTGTCTGATGCTGCAGTTTTAGCTGATGAGTATGTTCTCACTCACAAGAGATATTCTAGAGAAAAAGGGAAAGCTGAGAGTAAGTACGTTGCCTCTACTCAGAGTACAGGTAACAGGAAAGAGAATAAAGATGATGTTTCTCAGGAAGTAAATACCAGCTTCACCTCTAGATTTCAGAAAAGTAAATGTACTTATTGTAGTAAGCTTGGTCATACTACGGAGAGATGTTTCGGGAGACAGCGTGATGTGAACAAAAAGGAGTCTTTAAATATTCAGTCAATTGGTCTAGTGTCCACTCTTGAGAGTTCCCAGAATTCTTTAACTGAGTTAACTGAACCTGCTTTGAGGGGTAACTTATATTCTCATGATGGAGCTCCTCTTTTGAGCAGTAACGTGGGTGACACTCTCAAGAGTTCATGTGCTAATTTCCTGTCTGATGGTTTTGTCAGTCCTCTGGACAGTAATGACAGGAAATCAGTTAAAATATATCGTGATACAGGTGCTTGCCAATCCCTTATGCTGACCAGTGTTCTAGGCTCTAATGTTAATTCCTCTGATGAAACTGTAATCTTACAAGGTGTAGGGAATAATTACTTCTCTGTCCCTCTGTGCAGAGTGAATTTAGAGTGTGGTTTTGTTAATGGTGCTGTTATGGTTGGGTTGGTTGAGACACTCCCAATGTCAGGTGTAACTTTCTTACTTGGAAATGATATTGGTGGAAGTCAAGTGTGTCCAGCTCCTCAGTTGTCTAGTGAGCCAATGGCTGCGTCCCAGGATTGTGATGTCCCTGATGTGTTCCCTGCATGTGCTGTCACTAGGGCTAAGTCTAAAGTTACTGGTGATTTAGAGGATAATGATGATGATGATGTTATCCTAGCTGACACTTTTCTTGCTAATTTGGACCACTCACCAGATGAGGCAGTACCCCGTAGTGTTGATAATTTGTCTCGTCAAGAGTTGGTTGAGTTGCAGGTTGCTGACCCTGAGTTGAAAGGTCTAGCTAACTCTGCTTACAGTGAAGAAGAGTCAGCTGGTGCTTCTACTTGTTATTATGTAAAGTCAGGAGTACTTATGAGGAAGTGGAGACCCCCAACAGCATCAGCCGACTGTGAATGGGAGGTTGTACATCAAGTTGTCATCCCTCGTGTTTGTAGGCAGGATATCATTAGAGTGGCTCATGATTCCAGTTTGGCAGGACACCTTGGAGTGAGGAAGACTGTGGCACGCATTTTGAAACACTTCTACTGGCCAGGTATCTTCAGGGATGTTTCCTGGTATTGTAAGTCTTGTCACACCTGTCAAGTTGTAGGGAAGTGTAATCAGACTGAAAAGGTTGCACCTCTAGTTCCCATTCCTCCTTTTGAGGCGCCTTTCACCCGTGTGTTGGTGGATATTGTGGGCCCTCTTCCTAAGACTTCTTCAGGATTTTCTAATGTGTTGACCATGATTGATATGGCTACTCGTTATCCTGAAGCCATTCCACTTAGAAACATCTCAGCAAAGAACGTGGTTAAGGAAATGCTAGGATTCTTCACAAAGTTTGGTCTGCCCAAGGAGGTACAGTCAGACCGAGGAAGTAATTTCATGTCAAATGTTTTCAAGCAGTCTCTGAAAGAGTTGGGCATCACCCAGATCACGTCTTCAGCTTACCATCCCCAGACCCAAGGAGCGTTGGAGAGATATCATCAAACACTCAAATCGATGCTCAAGAAATACTGTTTGGAACATCAGAAAGACTGGGATAAAGGTCTTCCATTCGTTGTGTTTGCTGCAAGAGAATCTCCAAATGAATCACTGGGCTTCTCACCTTTTGAACTACTGTTTGGCCTTGAAGTAAGAGGACCCCTTAAGCTACTCAAGGAATGCTGGCTGTCGGAGGAAGATGACGTCAACCTGCTGGAGTATGTGATGAAGTTCAAAGAACGGCTGTCCACTGCTTTACAGCTGGCGAGAGAGAATTTAGGAGCTGCTCAGGAGAAGATGAAAACTTGGTATGACAAGAAGTCCAGGTTACGCCACTTTCAGCCAGGAGATCAGGTTTTGATTCTGCTACCAGTTCATGGGCAACCTCTTCAAGCCAAGTTTAGTGGTCCTTATTTCGTGGAGAAGAAACTCAGTGATGTCAACTATGTCATCGCCACACCAGATCGTAGAAAGAGCAAGCAACTATGTCACATCAACATGCTAAAGTTATATCACAGGCGGGACGAAAATAATCCAGTCTGCACTGTAGCTGTTCCACCCGAGTCTGCAAGTGAAGCTCTCCCATGCAGTATGAGCCTGAGTGATAGTTTGGGGAAGAATCCTGATATCATGAATGATCTCCAGACTAAGCTTTCTCATCTACCTCCCCAGGAAAGGCTATAGGACTACATAATAGATAGATAGATAAATAGATAGATAGAGAGACAGATAGAAGCAGGAAGTCAAATGATGAGAAGGTGTTGTGTTTGCGAGAAGCGAGCAGCGCTAAACGCTTACACGGGGGAAAGCTGACGACAGCGGCCAGTAAGGAGATGATTCAGTTAGCTGTCAGCAGTCCTCTCGTGAGAAAGTTCTGTTGCCATGAGGAAGATACGTGACACACACACCCTACTACACGAGATTTTAGGAAAGAGAGTTTAGAAGGAGACAAGCGACCCTATAGAGAGGTCGAGACGGAGATTAGCTTTAGAACAGAGAGAGAGAGAGAGAGATAGCGAGATAGGGAGGTAGCTACCCAGGACTTATACTATTATACCTGTTTAATATTTCCAAGACAAATAAAAATAGTCCCATACTATTCTTTACCTCTCCCGTCACTACATGACATCTGGTGGGGAAACTACTACAAGATATAAAAGCCGCTCGACCACAAGTCTAAAATATACTTCTCTACAAGTAACTACAAAGTCTTTATGACATTTGGTGGCAGCGGTGGGATACGAACCTCGTCTACGAATCAACATTAAATTCCTACAAAATATCAAGATTGACAACAACCAACAATATCAGCTCCTGCCCCCTCCGTCTCCCAGATCATTACGCTGATGCAGAGGTCAAGAGATCACTCGACGCCTTGCAAGTAGCTTAACGACAAATCAGCAAATCTGCGGACATCGTCTCCGAATTAAAAGCAAATTTCTACAAAAGCAACCGAGACTACAAGGTTAGCTCCAGTTCTACAAAGTCTACAGCCATCTACAATCAACTACAGCCATCTACAATCAACTACAATTAACAACTCTACGTCGTCTGTATAATCTTCTACATGCACCTACAAGTAGCGGCGGTCTTCATCCCACACCGAATAAATCACTAGAGAAAAGGACAGAGAAAACTTCCACATAGAATAAAGGGAACAAACAAACGAAGAGTGAGACACGATTTACAACTCATCTTACTCACTCGTCTTCACTCAAGTTACTCATCGCTACTCATTCACTCACCACAGCTACCAGTGTGGGAAGCCGACGTCACCATGTGCTGAGATGACATCACAACGCGAGTCTGCCATGCCAAGCAACGTGTGACGGACACCAGGCACTTCTCACCCACTACTCATTACTCATTATTCACATAGCTCCTACTCATATTCACTTATTTTCACAGTTAAGTTGGAAATTCGACGTTCTATGTTGAGGTTTGCCTGGGACAGCCGTTAACCACTACAAATACCAGGCCATGGAGTTTCCTGAGTAATATCGTCCATCAACACACCACTAGAATTATCAAGAGATCTTCAATCAAACCTGTATTTTCTTCCGAGATCGACTTTTGTATCGACACACCTCTACGATCTGTATCAAGTGGGTAAAATTATACTTGCTCATTTCTTCTCAGTGCTAAAATTAGCTATATTCAACTTATTTAATCATCTAGTTTGCTAGGACATAAATAAACAAGAGGCGTATTTCATAACATCATATCTTAATGACAGGAATATTTTCGCAACCACCCACGTTAATACCAGATGACACACAAATTGCCACAACATCAGACTCACAATTAAGAGACAGCCCACCCATTGTACAACCCACACCACACGTTATAGATAAGGAAACAAATACGGGAGTTTCGGATGATGAGTGGGAAACCCCTTCAGATGTTGAGAGTATCGACTTCGCAGCTGCCTTAAATACGTATGCCAATATACTTAACAGGGTTCACCGGTCCGGTCATACATATTCTACCATTCCCTCACATAACGATAAACTCGTACAAGTTGAATTAACAGGGCAATCATTAAATATGAATCAAGAAACAAATACTGCTGATCTAAAAACCACACCTCACGTTTTTGTGTATCACGAGGATAAGACTGCCCCAAAATTCTCTGGCACAGACAAGGATCGCATTGATGTCATTTCATTAATCAGTCAGTGCGAACAAATGTTCATCAAGCGCCACATACTAGATGAACAAGAGAAAATTGCTATTTTTTCATCTTGCATAAGCCAGGAAAGATGTCCAGCAAGCAATTTATTGCGCTCCGATAAGCTACATCGTGCTAGGACATATGATGAATTTAAAACTGAATTTCTGAAGAAATTTTCTGGAGGTATGAACTTCTTGCCAGGTGGTATAATTCCAGAATTACATAAAATTGTAGATCTTGTAAGGGAGCACACTACAAACCATGTGCTCAGTGAAATAACTGCTGATGTCTCCACAATCAAGAGAACCCTATTAGCTACTCTGGAGAATTCTAAGTGGATAACAGATGATGGAAAGATGTCCCCAGACCTCGTCGTGGACATCATTGGTTATGTAGCTGCCTTGTGTAAATTACCTGATAGAACCCTTAAGATCGCCAAAACAATCGCGTACATCCCTGGAATGTGCTTACTAGACTTAATGAACGAGGTAGAGATGCAGTGCAGTAAAGCAGGTGTGGTCGACACACATGCACATTCTGGTAGAATCAGGGTACCTGAGACAGTATCAGCTGTGAAAACATCAACACCGACCCCAAGCAGAGAACAAAATCGATCGCGACCTGAAATGAGGCAGCCCAAACAAGCAAAGACGCCTAGACCTCGTTCCCACACGCCTTCCTACAGGCAGTTTCATAAGTTTTCGCGCAGCCCGAGCAGGTCTCGCGCTATAAACAACACTTTTTATGGGAAATCACCTCGTAGGTCACAGTCAAGGGATAGGTCCATTCTGTGTCATTACTGTGCAAAACCAGGACACACAAGGTATGAATGCTTTATCAAGGCAAAAGAGGATAATCAAAAGACACAAGGGTTTGGTCCTTACTGTAGGCATCATAGATACCAAGGGCACTGGACTAGTGATTGCAAAACAGTAGAAAAAATTGTGTCTATGTTCAAATCGGGGGAAGACCAAGTCATGACAAAAAACGAACAAACATAAAAAAGAACAAGGTTAAACTTCACATAGGAGGCATGTTGGGAAATGAGTGTATCTTGATACCAGCTGTATGTGAGGATCAAAACGTTTCCTTATTTTTAGATACAGGCTCTCCAGTGAACTTAATAACACATGAAGAACTAAATAGAATTCTTAAAAATAAAAAAAGAAAGTAACTTTTCTGGATGAAGCTGATTTAGAATTAAACACAGTAGATGGTCAAGAGATTACAGTAAAAGGTATGATAAGATTAAATCTCAGTTTCACAGAAACTACAAGACCATTCTCTGCATTGTTCTATATCGTTGAAAACTTAGCAATTAAAGCTCATATGTTACTGGGCTTAAGATCCATGAGAACTGAGAACATAACTATACTCCCACAAATGAATGGAATAGACTTTGATAATGAATTTATAGAGGAAATAACTTCAGAGCCCTCACCGATTGGTAGAAGAGAGCCAAAAAGAATTGGTAATATTAAAGGCTTAAACAAACATACACAAATAGATGAGTGTATAGATCCACTTACACCAGCAACCCCATCCTCCAGAATTAGTGACCCAGCTAACAGTACTGATTTATCAATTTTTCCAGCCCATCTCACTAATGATTTGGTTATACCACCTAATTCATACATGAAGGTTACCATAAAGAGCAAATTACGGAATAGTACTGTTCTTGTCTTAGAAGAATTATGTAAAGTAAAGGGATTGTCAGTAGAAAACGCATTATGTCATACGAACGACGAAGGGCTAACTCAGATATTCATTATTAATCACATGAATGGGGAAGTTCAGTTGAAGAAGGGAACTTGCATAGTTAATATTGAAAAATGTTTAGCCCCTGTGAAGGAAATAAATATTGGTGGAGTAACAAGTGAGATAAAATCTACGGATAGAGAAAGAATAAAAGAGAATTTAATTCACTCAGGTGAATTTGACGAAGAAAATGATTTGTTAACCCTGTTGGAAACACACAGGGACACCGTAGCCTTGCCCGGAGAACAATTAGGGTGTACTAACTTGATTAATCACATGATTAATGTGCACCCAGAAACACCACCAATTTTCGTACCAGCTTATCGCATACCACACTCCCAACGTACACTTGCTAATCAGTATGTCGATGAAATGTTAAAGCTTGGAATTATTGAGCCTTCAGTTTCTCCGTGGAACGCTCCCCTTTTCTTTGTGCCCAAGAGAAATGGAGAAATGCGTGCGGTAGTAGATTACCGTAAACTAAATAATCACACCATCCCAGACAGATTTCCCATGCCATTGCTAAGTGATGTTCTACAGAATATTGGTCCTGAGAATAATATATTCTCGACCATCGATCTCCTAAACGGATACTATCAGATTCCGGTATCTCAGGAGTCACGTAAATACACTGCCTTTTCAACAAACAGAGGCCATTATCAATATACAAGAATGCCAATGGGACTGAGGACAGCCCCTGGTACGTTCCAGCGTCTTATGAATTACGTATTGTCCGGAATTTTAGGACAAGGAATATTTGTTTATCTTGACGATATTATTATCGCAACGAAGAATATTAAGGATCATCTCAGGAAATTAGACTTACTCTTACAAAAGCTTAGTGATGCTGGATTAAAAATTAAACTTTCTAAATGCAAATTTTGCTTTAAGGAAATAAATTTCTTAGGCCACAAATTAAGCTCTGATGGTATTCACACCACTGATGACAAAATACAGGCAGTGAGAGATTTTCCTGAACCCACTACGACTGACGAAGTTAGACAATTTTAGGTCTGGCTGGGTACTATAGGTCCTTCGTACCACAGTTCTCTCATATAGCCTTCCCTCTATTCCAACTACTCAAAAAAGATGCTGTATTCCAATGGGAAGAAGAACAAAAAAGGGCATTTAACAATCTAAAAAATTAAACTAACGAATGCACCTTGTTTAGCATATCCAGATTACACGAAATCATTTCTTATTTGTACAGACGCATCAGTTAAAGGATTAGGGGCTGTACTGATGCAGGAAGATAAAGAGGAAAGAATCAACCAATTGCATTTTGCCAGCAGACAAACAAGAGGTGCAGAAAAAAATTATAGCACTACAGACTTAGAGGCACTTGCAGTGATTTTTGCATTACAAAAGTTTCGAGATTTGGTATATGGTTACGAAATCCACTTATTCACCGACCATAAACCACTGGTGGGTATGTTTAAAGAAAAACTCCTTTCTGGGAGGAGAGCAAGATGGAAATGTACAGTTGAAAACTACAATGTACAAATACATTATATACAAGGTAAAATGAATATAGTAGCGGACGCATTATCTAGGAACCCGAACACAATTCAGGTTGCGGCGTTAGATCTCCAAAGGAAATATCCCAAACCACGAGGATATCGCAAAGGCACAAAGACTTGACCCAGTATGGTCAAAAGTAATATACAAGTTAGAAAGTGGAGATGACATACAATTACCAAACTGCATGTCCCACTTGAACAATTCACAATGGTCAATAATACATTATACAAAATTAACTCTAAACAACCAAAACGCCAAAGAAATACTAACCAGTTGGTAGTACCTAATGACATGATACCCCAAGTATTACGAATGATACACGACAGCCCACATGCAGGACACCCTGGAAAGGATAAGACATTCAACCAAGCCCAGCTATTATATTACTGGCCTTCATTACGAAGAGATATACACAATCATATAGACAGATGCGAATCATGTGCGAAACACAAAGGATACCCAATCACACCTGCACCGATGGGTAATTACCCAGTACCACATCAACCATGGGACGTTGTCGCTGTTGATTTACTCAAGATGCCATTATCATACAATAATAACCTATACTTATTCGTAGCAACGGATCATTTTTCCCGTTATGTCATTTTAGCTCCAATTAAAGATAAGACAGCAGAGACAGTAGCAAAGGCAATAACAGATAATGTAATATGTCGCTTTACTACCCCAAAGGTATTAATAAGTGATAATGGAGGAGAATTTAATTCTGAGATCTTACAAGAAATATGTAAACAATACAACATTAAAAAGGTTAACGTTTTGGCCTATCACCCAGCATCGAATGGGTTGGTAGAGAGACAAAATAAAAAGGTATTAGATGTGCTACGACACATTCTCAGTGAAAATTATGCGAGCTGGGATGATTGGATTCCCAGAGTAGAGGCCTCCATTAATGGGTCTATAAATAAATCCATTGGTGACACACCACATTTCATTATATATGGCACAGATAAAAAATTACCATATGAGCTCCTAGAAGGTGACAGCATGCCTATATACAATTACGATGATTACTCTAAACTCCGTTTACGTGAATTCCAGGACATACACAAAAGAGTGCAAAAACAATTAACGATGTCCAAGGAAGAAATGACGGAGGCATTTAACAAAAAAGGCAAAAGATTCACCTATCAGCTTAGGAGACATTGTTTACGGAGTCATTCATACGAGAGACAATAAATTATCCCCTAAATTTGAGGGCCCATACAGAGTAATTAACATAAAGGCAAACAAAGTTTTAATTAAGTCACTTTCAAGTGGCGAGGAAAAACAAGTTCATATTGACCATTTAAAACGAGTTTCAAGGGAATTATCACATAATTATTCAGCCTCGGATACAACCGAACAGGTGAACGTACCTCAAGAAACCAAGCAAGAACACAACAATGATTACAAAAAGAAATTAAGGTCATATACCAAACAATCGAACATAGGTGCAACTATTCCAATGAAATCTACAGTACATCATTTACGAGAATTAAATATCGATTTAAACTCCTTCTATAAATGAAATAACAGCCAACCGTAACGCACATCATCACTATCATCAACCACAGCTTTATAGGAAATTAATAGATTTTTTTTTTTTTTCGGTAGGTTACGATGAAGGGACTTATGCTATGGATTCTCCTATACATAGTAAGAGTATATGCGCACCTAGACCCCAAGCATATAGTACGACAAGGATGCCTCATAGCTCCAACGGCCACGACTACAATCGTCAAGGATGTCATGAGTACTGAAATAAGTCTAGATTACTTGTATGACTTACCTACTTATATAGAAAGACTTGCGACGCCGATGCGAACTCTGGACTTCAAGATAGGGAATTATGTTTCACAATCACATATCACCAAGGAAGTGGATGAAATGGTGAAGTTAGCGAAATGGAAACTAGAACAGGCGAAGTCAACTATGCTCGTCATGATCCAAGATCTCCCATCTTCTGGAACAGAGGTGCTGAGCGACAGGAACAACATCACACGTACTCGCCAAAAGCGCGGTTTGTTCGATCTGGGCGGCGCAATTCTTGGGAACATCTTTGGATTGGCTACAGAGGATGACCTTAAAGAAATAAACAAAAAATTTAATAAGATAGCTCAGGTACTAACATACCAAGATAAATTCATCACAGGACAGAACTCAGCAATGAAAACAATTGTGAAAAATCTGAAACAAGCAGAAAACGTAGCTCTCGAGAGTATAGATAAAATAAATAACTTGGAGGGTAACGTTACCCTTTTCCAGCACTTCTCCATCATCACAGAACATATTGACACGATTCTACTACAATTAGAGAACACTAGAGATCATTTCAGGGCACTTATGCAAGGAATTTCGAATGCTGGTGATGGCAAGATCACAAATGACTTACTCCCAGTTCATGAGCTACGTCAGATAGTTAGTCAAGGCATACATAAACATAAATTGAAGCCATTGTTCCGCAGTAGGGAATTTATGCAATATTACCCGTACTTGGAAGCAACACTAACACCAACATCAGTGATAGTTCATGTACCACTCATCACGGAAGACCTGTTCACAGTATACCAAATACACCCCTTCCCCTATAGAAACAACAACACTTTAGTCATCATCAACATCAACACAGACACCGAACTCATCATGGTCTCCAAGAGACGAGACACTGTCACTTTCGCAAGTGAGTCAACGATTGAGCGAAAGTGCCGCACATCCTTACATGCTGTTCATCTTTGTCCTGCGTACATTTTCACGTTTCAGCCTACTGATACGGTCCCTTGTGAAATGGCTATCATCAGCAATAACAATATTCATCATCATTGCAACTTCACTTTTGCTCCAGATAAACTTGTACACCATCAACGCATTGGACACTCGCAGTTTTTTTATTTCCCTCATAACACATCAGTTTACATAGTCTGTCCAGATATACCACCATCTCATACATCAGCCTCAGGATTATACATAGCACCAGACTACTGTGCGGTATTTACACCATCCATGTCTACTTTTTCCACCATCAATCACTACGCCATTCTCAATCATACACACAAACATTTCCACACACTGCCTGATATGGACTTAAACATGAGCACAAGTATTAAGTTGACTTCACCTAAGTTTGAAACTATGCAGCTGATCAATGAAACAATGAAGCCCTGGGAAGATTTGAGTTTGAGTATGTTCAACCCATATTATGTGTATAGCCAAGCACCTTCTGTCTTCATAATTATCTGCATTGTGGTTGCAGTATTGCTGTTGGCCATGCACAGAATGCATGCAAGAATTGCTAATTTGGAGTCATTGTTTAGTGGGGGGAGAGTTAACATCACAGTTAACCACCCTGAATGAAGTGTATATATTTTGTATATAGTATTAATTATATATATAAAAAAAATAATAATAATAATAATAATAATAATAATAATAACACAAAGAAGAATGACCCATATATGGCAGACCAGTACCATTATCTTTAAATGAAATATTAGTAACTCTTACAATAATCTTAATTTTAAACTATTTTTATTCTTGCATGTATGCATTTCACTATAATAACCCAAGTACATACTGTATTACAGTTAAATAATTTACTTTAATGCATTTATTCCAATATGTATTCAACTTATTTAAAATGTAATATTACTGAATAATCACTATTTACTATGCATAATATATGTATACAATATTCATACAATTATGTTACTTTACAATATTATGTATTTCACTTAATTAGCTTATAAGTTCATTATAATGTGTATGTAGTATGTATTAATATATTATAACTATTAAATGTCGATGGTACGTCATTTTCGCGCGGCCGAGCAAATATAGGACTACATAATAGATAGATAGATAAATAGATAGATAGAGAGACAGATAGAAGCAGGAAGTCAAATGATGAGAAGGTGTTGTGTTTGCGAGAAGCGAGCAGCGCTAAACGCTTACACGGGGGAAAGCTGACGACAGCGGCCAGTAAGGAGATGATTCAGTTAGCTGTCAGCAGTCCTCTCGTGAGAAAGTTCTGTTGCCATGAGGAAGATACGTGACACACACACCCTACTACACGAGATTTTAGGAAAGAGAGTTTAGAAGGAGACAAGCGACCCTATAGAGAGGTCGAGACGGAGATTAGCTTTAGAACAGAGAGAGAGAGAGAGATAGCGAGACAGGGAGGTAGCTACCCAGGACTTATACTATTATACCTGTTTAATATTTCCAAGACAAATAAAAATAGTCCCATACTATTCTTTACCTCTCCCGTCACTACATGACATCTGGTGGGGAAACTACTACAAGATATAAAAGCCGCTCGACCACAAGTCTAAAATATACTTCTCTACAAGTAACTACAAAGTCTTTATGACAAGGCAGGAGTTTTCGGCATTACTGCAGGAGTACCCGCAAGTGTTCCGTGCTACTCCAGGAAGTACCACTGTGTTGATGCATGATGTCGATGTTGGAAACGCAAAGCCAATTAAATTGCCTCCTTACCGTGTGAACCCAGTGAAAGTTCCTCTCATCCAGAAGGAGCTTGGCTACCTGTTGGACCACAAGATGATTGAGCCCTGTCAGAGCGAGTGGAGTTCTCCTGTCACTCTGGTCCCTAAGCCAGGTGGGTCACAGCGGCTTTGCATTGACTACAGACGTGTTAATCAGATAACCAAAACAGACACTTACCCTCTCCCTCGTGTGGAAGATTGCATAGACAAGATCGGAAAGGCTAGGTACATAAGTAAGTTTGATTTGTTAAAGGGATACTGGCAAGTACCTATGACTGAACGTGCTAGGGAGATCTCATGTTTTGTAACACTAGGAAAGGCTTTTGCATGTTCTGTAATGCCGTATGGTATGAAGAATGCACCAGCCACATTTCAGAAGCTCATGAATGTTGTAACAGAGGGTTTGGCAGGGTGTGTTGTTTATATTGATGATGTATTAATCTTCAGTGACAACTGGAAAGATCACCTATGCCATGTCAGTAAATTTCTTGACCGTTTAGTTCATGCTAATCTTGTAGCTAATTTATCAAAGTGTGAGTTTGGTCAAGCTAAAGTTCAGTACCTTGGGTATGTAATTGGTGATGGACATGTTGCACCACCAGCAGCTAAGGTTCAGGTTATAAGTGATCTTCCCAGACCTAAAAGTAGGAAAGAGCTACAAAGATTTTTGGGAATGGTAGGTTATTACAGGAGATTTGTTCTTAACTTATTCTTGTATCACCACTTACAGACCTACTGAAAAAGGGAGTTGAATTTGTCTGGACCGATAACTGTGAATCCTCTTTCAACAAACTTAAAGCTATTCTATTAAGTCAGCCAGTGCTTGCTACTCCAAATTTTGCTAAGCCTTTTAAGATGGCTGTTGATGCAAGTGATACAGGAGCTGGGGCTGTTTTGCTGCAAGAGGATGATCAGGGTATTGAACATCCTGTATCTTATTACAGTAAGAAGTTCACTCCACCTCAAAAGAACTACTCAACTATTGAGAAAGAGCTTTTGGCCTTGATTTTGGGTTTACAGCATTTTTCATTTTATTTGTGTTCTGGTTTTGACCCCATAGTCATTTATACCGATCATAACCCACTGAAATTCCTTAGTAAGTTTAAAGATAAAAATCAGAGATTGACAAGATGGAGTCTACTTCTTCAGGAGTATTCATTAGACATACAACATGTCAAGGGGAAAGAAAATGTTATTGCAGATTGCTTATCTAGACTTTAGACAGATTGTTTTAGGAGTAATAAGAAATTTCCTTTGTAAATTTCTTTTTCTTTGTGGGGAGGTGTTACATAGCCTATGATTTCATCATCCTTTGTGTAATTTTAACGCACAGTTGCTGCATGTTTGATCACGAGCGTGTTCTGCCTCAGTCCCCCCCTTCTACCGTTATAGTAGAGTAAGTCGTCCTTTCTGTTATTCAGTGCGGGATTGTCGACCGTTTGTCCCCATCGCTTCATTTGCGCGTCCTTATTACAAGTTGTGTCAGGCTCTGCCGGCCCCTATATAATGAGCTCAGTCTCTGCATCATTGCCACTTAGATCTGCTCCTCATTTTGTTCACATCTCTGTCCTCCCCTGTACAGATATTATTATTGTGAGTGCTCAAGAAATCTCCAACCATCTAGCAGCTGTGTGTAATTTGAGTATAACTGTTGTATTTTTCTTGTACTGTATAGCATAAGTTTAATTTGTGGGCCTGGTGAAGTTTTTTGTGATTCATGTAGGGATCTTTATGTCCATCAGTTTTACTGTTATTTTGTATCTGTAATAATTTATCTGGCATTCACTGAGTATTATCTGGTATCTCATTTTATCAGGGCTGACTTAGATAAATTTATTCTTGCTAATTTCGTGTTAATAGAGGCTATTGCAGTTAACCATATATTTAACCTGTTTATTTGCCATTACATTATCCTTATGAGTTCTGAATGTTTTGTTGTTAGTTTGAGCATTAAACTTTAACTTGTAATTTTACCTAACTCTTTTGTTTTGAACCTGGAACTTTACGGGACAGTGGTGACTCTTCGTGTTCTCACTTAAAGTGTACGTTATCTTTCTCTGTTCCGTAACAATATATATATATATATATATATATATATATATAAAAGCATTGCTATGTGTGCCAGACACTTCTTTAACATCTGTAGGAAAAATATAATGATTTTAGAACGCTTTAAAAATCCTTCCGGGAATGGCCAGGGGTACACGCAAATTTCTGAACCCACGGCTATTGAAAAGTTATGCCTTTAAATAGGTACGATTGTTTGTTTCCGGTACAATGGAAGAAACTTCCTCTATGTATTCAAAAGTGGATTTCGTTTCCCAATTTCCCAACTGTAGGGTAGGCTAGGTTTGGTTAAATTTTAGGTACGGTTAAACTAGGTTAGGTTAGGCTTAGTTAAACACTGAGGACAGACCCTTCCACCATTAAGCTGGCGAATCAAACAAGAGTTGGTACAGCTAAACAGCTAAAAACAACGGGGAAACAGATTTAACAAGAAGCTTTATTTATGGGTAATGCATTACGGTTGCAGTAGTTTATAGGCTATGCAATTACTGGCAAATGTAATTTTCAGGAAGGCGTCAAGAATTAACGAGTTTCAAGAATTAGCGAGGGGGTTTGGAACGTAACCCTTGCTGATTTGGGAGGGAGGGGGGATTTCTGTATATATATTAACTTAACTATAAATATATTATGTATATTATATTCAGTACTATAGACAATTTCGATACTTCATAAAGTCACCTATTGTTAGTCAGAATAGAGAAAATAAAGACATAGTTGTAGCGGATGACTAACTAGAGATGATTTTTAACCTCTTGAGTATGAAAAATATTACCCTAAACTTAATAAAATCCTCTAATGGTAATCAGAATAAAATGAAACTGATGCTGTGTAACTGAAAGGGATACAAATGGTTTGCGTTTGCAATTGCAGAACTGCAAATTTCAAGAAGTGTACGGATTTGCAGTTGAGGAAGGTAATGGTCTTAGTTTGCAGATTTGCGTCTGAAGAAGTGAATTTTCATTTGCTGTGCCCAGCTCTGGTGAGTGCGAGAATGCGTGAGAAAGTATTTATTTTAGCTCAGTAATATTATTCTACTGTTATTCTTCAACAGCCTAACCAGAAATGTTGAAAGTTCACTAAAATAAAATTATGATGATATGCGTATGTACAAACACTCACTCTATCGCCACGCACTTTACTCACAAAGAGCACTTTTTTTTTTTTTTTTTTTTTTTTTTTTTGAGGGGAGGGGGAAAGATGGAACATTCTTTCTACCAGCATGGATAGTTCCACAGGACCCAGCACCATATTCATGTAAATACTTGGTTAATGCAGGGGAGGTGTAATAGTTGTTAGTGTACAAGATTTGGTGCCTGTTGAAATACCTGTCCTTGAGCACTTTACGACTGGTGCTGAGAAACCATGTGGATCATCACTGGGTATATCAACATCTGTAGCTGAATGAACTATTACATCAAGCAAATATCCAGTTTTGCAGTCACGTAGGACAAAGAATTTCAGTTCAAAATGGTGACGCTTTGATGGCACATACGGAATAAATGCTAAATGCCCCAGGACAACACAAGCGACTTGTCGATAATCACTTTTGGGAACAGCCGGAAAAGCCTTGCAAGCAACTCCTCGAGCTTGGTCAGGATGGGTCTTATTTTCCATAACCTGTCATTGGGTGCTGGGCCATAATACCTGTTGAAGTGCAGGAACCGTAATAAGGCTAGGTGCCTATCACAGACTATATATTTCCCAAAGGTAGGTGTGCCCACAAGTTCGTCTACAGACCAATAATCACTGAGCACATGTTTCCTCATGTGGGGCGTCATCATGTTCAAAGCAAGCCATACAAATAACTCCCCCACCTCCACTGGCATCCACCCCTTCATTTTTGTACTCTTGCTGGCGCAAACCTCCAGCCAGCTCACACTTATGGCCTCCTGATAGTTCTCAGCCACCAGGTAATGCATACTGGCAGTGGTGAAGATGACTCTGAAAAAAGACATCATAGTCCAGGGTCTGGGCAACAGCTCACCAAACTGCACATCTGCCCCTTCCGTATCAAAAGCAGGCACTTTCTCAACACCTGGGAGCCTTGGCCATGGTTTTTGGCTAGCACGTCTTTTCTCATCAAATGGACGCCCATGCCCACGTGCATGGCCACGTGCATAGCAGGGAGGGGAAGGAGGGCCAGAGATGGGGAAGTACGAGGGTGATGACTCACCTGGCGTGGGGCTTCCTGGGAAGATGCTGGCGGCCCAGTTACACCACTTGAGTGCAGAGTGGAACTTTCCACTATCTATCTGTCTATCTATAAATTTGTCTTCATTTCTGTGTGGTGTCTTTATGGTTTCCTTTCACTATAATGCAGCAGCGGTCGAGTGGTTAGCATCGTTGACTGCGAAGCTGCCGGCCCCTGAATGCCAGGGTTCGAATTCTGATGGGGGCATCTGGTACCACTCGACTTTCTGTGTTAACACATGACGGGTGGTAACTGCTGTAACTTGGATGGTGTAGTGACCTTGTATCCTGAACTGTGCATAAATAACCCGCCCCTAGGCTCAAAGGCCTATGCTGCAGAGATGGCCACCATGACCAAAATCCTCCTGACGCATGATCGCATTTTTATCTCAGTATGCTTTGTTCATATTTTAATGTATCCAGTTTATTTCAGCACATCCACGTTCCAGAGGTTACTACAGTCACCTAACCTAGGTGCTACCCTAGGTCAGAGGTTCTTGATCAGGTGTGCAAGCAACCCTTTGGGCCACAGATGTATTTTCTGTATACTCTGTCTGTCTGTCTGTCTGTCTGTCTGTCTGTCTGTCTCTCTCTCTCTCTCTCTCTCTCTCTCTCTCTCTCTCTCTCTCTCTCTCTTTCTCTCTCTTATACCCCCTGATTGTACAAGATTGTTCCTCCAGTCCCTTATAACGCGAGGGATATAAGATATTTGTCGCCTGGACCCATTTTAAGTTGACCTGCGTAAGGAGGAGGTACTGAAGAAACAATACTCTGTCTCTCCATTGCCAGAAACCTTAATCCCGTAAGAGGAGGCCACAAACAAATCGCCTCCATGTCACCATGTCCACGGCCATTTCACTGTCCTCCCCCAGGGTCACATCCGCCTCTTCATATTATAAGTCTCTTCAGCCTCCCCGACGATGAGATGGAGGAAGAAACAAAAATATGAAGGCATAGTTTCCTGTCTGATCGTGGTTTCCTACCAGCAGAGACAAAGCGATATGGAGAAAGTGGGTCATGGTGACCTTGGTTGTGCGATGGTAGTGTCTCAGTCTTGTGTTCTGTGTCTGCTTTGAATCTAGAGTCACACCCAAGCCTTGGTGAGAATATAAAGTGGGTAGCAATAGCACGGACTTTAATATGCATACGTAAATCCGTATCCTATCGGTTCATACCTTATGTAATACAGGCTATGACACACAAACATAGCCATTTTAACACACCGACCTTCACATGCATCACTTTCACTACAGACACCTTTTTGCCATTCCTACTTCGTCAGCATGAGGCCGAGTAAACTTTAAGTACCACTCTCCTTTGGCACGACTGATGGGAAATAAAATGAGTGAGAGATGTAGGAGGAGAAAGTGAGCAGTAGAGTAACTATATGTATAGGTATGACATGAAATAATGAAAACAGTATGAGGGTTTGTTGTTACTGTTGTTGTTAATATCGTTGTAGTTGGTGGTGGTGTTGTGGTCCGAAGCTTACGTGGACGTGAGTCAGGGGAACTCTAGGCTAAAGCTGTCCTCCTGAAGCCTACCACCCATCTTCTGAGCGTAAAGTTGGAGTTCAGATGCATTCGTATAACTAGGCAATGGAGCCACTCAGTTATATCGGTGTCATCTCGAGCAGGCGTCCCTCTCCAGCGACTGGGGAAGGTACACTGAAGAGACTTAACAGAACGGAAAGAAGTATATCGATGGCAGGAAAGAAAATGGATGTCCCACGCAAGAACTGTGGAATGTAAAAAATGAAGCAACAAGAACAGAAAAAGAGTGAGTACAAGGATTTATCTAGCACAGGGAGATCTATGGAATGGGAGATGAATGAAATGTTGGAAGGAGGAAAGAGGAGAAAGTATAGTAAGACCGTGCAGGATACCACTTCTTTTTCTGGTATTCATTTAAGTATTTTTTCCAAAGGAACCGCTCCAGAACGCTATTCCCTGAATCGGAAAGATCACGAAAATGAGAGAGAGAGAGAGAGAGAGAGAGAGAGAGAGAGAGACGTACCCAAACCCGTGCAGGATACCACTTCCTTTTTCCGGTATTCATTTAAGTATTTTTCCCAAAGGAATCGCCCCAGAACGCCGTTCCAGATGCAGTAAAAAACAATGAGTCAGAAAGATCACGAAAATAAGCGAAAAAAAGTACGAAAACCGAACTGAAAACAGAATTATAATTTCACAGAACTGCTATCTACAGTATATTAAAAAAATGAGTGAGGCTACAGATATTTATACAAATATATTGAGAACTGTTAAATAACATCGAACTAGGATACATGATAAGGAAGCGATAGTAGAGGTTGAAATTTATCAATGAAGGTGTTATGTGAACCATAAATCAACAAATAATACGGTAAAAAACGATTGTGAATATGGAAGGAACACAGACAGACTCAACGGAAAGAAATAGAATATGAGAGGGAAAATGCATGGAAACTGAAAAAGATTATTTTCTCGAACAAATTGCAGGAATGTGTCTTCAAAGCTGCCACGACCGTAATCTCTCTGCGCCAGATCCTTGATGACTGTCTCGTCACGCCATGTGGGCCAAATGAATCTGTAGTTCTCATGCTGAATAATCTTAACGTTGAACCTTTTTGACTTGTCTGGAATGGTCGACTGCTAAATTATCAACTGATTGTGTAGTTGTACATCGCTCATAAAACGTAAAATGGGGGCAGATTTCATGAAGTGCATACTAGGGGTAACCTACCATTTTTTTTTTTTTTTTTCGGTGCAAGTTATTAACGACTACCCTGGGATACAAGGCAACAGTGTCATCGAGGTTGCTACAGTTACCTCACCTAGGTGTTACCCTTGCTCAGTAGTTCTTGATCAGGTGTGCAAGCAACCCTATGGACCGCAAAACATTAAAAATGCGATTGTGAAACATACATACCAGTTCATTAATATATTGTATTTATAGAGATATTGAAATTACTTTGCTGAGAAAAAAAAATGTGTATTACCCGCTTTCTGTTTTTAAATTTTACGAGTGAATTACCTACTGTAGATGACAAGCGTCTATTTTTTCCCATTCTCATATTGCTCTTAATGCCTCACACATATTGCTCTTAGTGCCTCACACATATTGCTCTTAGTGCCTCACACATATTGCTCTTAGTGCCTCACACATATTGCTCTTAATGCCTCACACATATTGCTCTTAGTGCCTCACAATACTGGCCAACTTTGATACTAGTGCTTTCATATACCCCTTGACAACTAATATATCTATTTACACACGCCAAAGAGCTGAACACATTCATTTAAAATGCAGTTATGAACATTATTAATGGAAGAGAAAGGCGGTCTTGTCACCAAGGGATTAATTATTTGGATAATATCTGTTTAAAAAAATGCATACTTTTATTCCATCTATGAGGCTATTCATGCAGAAGGATTGCCCATAAAGCTCGAAATAAAAAATCATTTCCAGGACCTCCAAAGATATTTTGGTTATGGAGCAGTTTCTGTGAAACACTGGATGATACGAGGTCCATTTATTTCCATCTTGATTCCATTGATATTAATGACACTTAAACATGATCTTATTGGATTAAAGATCAATAAAACATAGGCAACGCAACGCTGTTGCAACCCTCCAACTGACCAAGCACATAGCCCCACATCCCCGCACAGCTAACCAAGCACATACTCCTCACCTCCCTGCATACCTAAGCAAGCGCATAACAGCCATCACCCCTCCCCCCTCCACAATCTTTTCTTTTAAAGATGAGCGTAAGGAGAACACCTTGTATGAGATTTCTCATACAGGTCGTATTGAAATCGCTTAAAAAAAAAAAATGTTTTCTTTTTCATTATATATGAAAAAATAACTACTTAAGACACAGCATGCTACCCATCGGAAGCCACCAGTTCATTATGAGACACATAACTATGTGGATTTTCATGACTCTATATTGAATATTTACTGAGTTATGGCCAGCAAATGAAATCATGACGCCCGGCCAGCCGCCTTGCTACCCAGCTATGTGGACGGACACCTATTGATCCCAGTAATAACAACACTCTCATCTGACTTTGTCAGGTGAAGTGTAAAAAGAATAAATACGATAGATATCTTTTAGTGTTCTCACCTCAAACGGTGTTCACTGCTGGCAAAAAATAAAACTGAGATTCTTATTTCAGTTGTAAACATTTACTTATATGACACTGGTTTATTAATGCTTCATCATATCAAAGTAGTTTTGTGATCCGGGCCTTCGGAATAGGGTGGTCAGAGAGGGACATAGAAACAATATAAGAGAACCAAGGGATATCCAGGTTTAATTGAATATCAGAACCTGGTGAATAAAATGTTCACATATGGTGGTGCCGTTAATTAAAGGTTTCACTTCTGGCTTAGATTATTTCCCTCTTCAAATAAGTAATATTCCAAACTCTTTTTAGTATCCATTTTCATGTTGGCACCTCATACTGAATTTTATACTTTCTAAGTACAAGTGCTTAAAACTCTGAAATCATTTTGAAAAAAAGAAAAGAAAAGAAAACGGAATGCTGTTGCAACCCTCCATCTGATCAGACACATACCCCCCACCTCACTGTACACCTAACCAAGAGCATAACGGCCCTCTCCCCCCCCCCCTGTATAACACAGACATTAAAACTTAATAAAATCAGTGATATGGAATACGGAAGTGTGACAGGAAGCAAAAAACCGCCACCATCATCACTACCACCACCACCATCATCATCGTAACCACAACCACCACCATCATCATCACTGCCACCACCATCACCATCATCACTGCCACCACCATCACCATCATCACTACCACCATCACCATCATCATCGTAACCACAACCACCACCATCACCATCATCACTACCACCACCATCACCATCATCACTACCACCACCATCGCAATCACCACCACCTTCATCACTACTACCATCATCATCATCATCATCATCATCAACGTTACGCTATTGCAACCCTCCATCTGACCAAGCACATACCCCTCACCTCCCGGCGTACCTAACCAAGCACATAACTGCCCTTACACCCTCCCCCCGTATAACAGAAACATTATTATTTTTTTTTAAATCAGTAGTTTATCCGTGGTAAACATAATATGGTCCCCAAAGGTTGCATGTGGGATTTTTTTTTTTTTTTGCCTTTTCATTATTAAAAGAAAAAATAAGAACTACTTAAGTCATAGCATTCTACCTATCAAAAGGCACCAGTTCACTATAAGACACATAACTCTGTGAAAATTTCATGACTCTATTGTTAGTACTTTCTGAATTTTGCTCTAGAAACGAAATCACTGTGCTTTTTTACTTTTTCATACAAAAAAAAAAAAAACTACTTAAGACACAGCATTCTATCAAAAGGCACCAGTTCTCTATAAGACACACAACTGTGTGAAATTACGCGGCTCTATAGTGAATAGTTTCTGAGACTTGCTCCGGAAATGGTATCTGTACGCCCAGCCAGCCACCCAACTCTACGGATAGACACCAGTGATAACAATACCTTCCTTTGACTTTGGTAGGTGGAGGGTAAATAAACAGTAACAACTAGAAGGAACACATAAAAGAGTGAAACTGCTGTGCCCACCAGTATGTCTAAGGGTCGACTATTTAACTTTGCCCCTTGACCTTAACCTTTGACAGATTACACTCAAAACTGAATAACTTCGTACTGGCATAACCTTTAACCATTTCATCAACTTTGGCTCAAATAATATCAAAGTTGTTTAAGCTGACTTTGTTCAGTGACTGATTTTTTATCTTTCACTGTGGTCTTGAACATTGGTTGTTCTCAAAATCGAATCTCTCTATTCCTGTTTTAGTCTAAACCCTTCTACTAATGTTAGTTTACATGGGATAAAATCTGTTTAAGATCTAGCCAAGTGACATTGATCTTTTACTTATTGTTCTTCAAAGCAGTAGGTCAGCCTCTTCGGTGATCTTCAACACATCCCCAAGTTAAACTGAAATCAAATAAAAACTGTTTTAACTATCTTTTTTACATACAGACGCAACGGTTGAGGTTTGACCCTGTCCTATGACGACCTCTGACTGGCTAAACCCCTTTATTATTGCCTAACTCTTAACCCTCCACCAAGTTTGGTTTTTATCATATCAAAACTGTTTGAGTTTACCTTGAGCATTGGCCTTGGCATTTTGGCTATTCTGTGTGACCGTGATCTATGACTGCTCCCAAAATCGAATCCTTTTAATCTTACCTTGTCTTCGGCCTCTCCACAAAGTTTGATTTACATAGGATAAATATTGCTTACGTTTACACTGTCCTGTGCCGAAGCCCATTGACATGTTCTCATAGGCAATATTTTTTCTCTTTGGCTGGCTATCAACATTTCCATCAAGTCTACTTATAATCCGATCAAAAACTGTTTGAGTTATTTTGCCAACAAGAAACACACACCGGTTGAACGATGACTTTGCCCTGTGACTTTAAGCATTGAATGATTATTCTTAAATGATACTACAAACCACATTTTCCACCGTCCACCTGAGGCAACATAACTTAACATTTTCCAGCTTTTTCCGGTGGTTCATCTTGTAGTGCAGAAAATGCCCTAGATCCTTTGCCAGAGGTAGAAACTGAAAAACTTGTCACTCGATACTGCAGCTCAATTGTTACGACTAATTAAAGGACAAAGCTCAGTTATGGTCAAGCAGTTATGCAGTAGTATACAATACTTTGCCGCATTGTAGCCGATATATAAATTGAAAAGAAAAAAAGTATTAACATGGAACTCTGAATTTTCGGAACAAAAAGGTCGTGATGTTTGTTAGAGTTATTCACGATGTTCTTTGTTCATAATGGCTGGAAGGTGGTATTACTTTTTAACCCTTTAACCGCGGGTATTGTTTTGGCCTGACTGTCCTCTCCCGCAGGGGTTTCAGCCAAATGTGAACAAACCTTTAAACCTTAATAACTCTGCACAGAATAAAGCTAGAGAAAAAAAATAAGGTACCATTAGAAAGTACTAACCTTCAGCTTTCCATTGATGTAGGTTTCATGACTTTGTTGACTTTCACAGGACGGGCAGTGCCGTTAGAAGTGAGGGGTGTAAAGTCACTATTTTACGCCCCACACACCAGTACCAAATGCCACCCACTCTCTGATAATAGTAATATAAACATATATGAACACTGCACGTACGATAAACACCCACTCTGTGTTCACTGAGGTAGGTAAAAGGCACTTCACTGCGGCTGCGCCCGCACTTCACTGCGGCTGCATGCCCACTTCCTCTGACTTCACCCGCTCACTGACGTTTGGTTAGCGGCGATCTTTTCATTATTTCTAACTTCTAATATTATTTTACATATAATCTGGGCAATATACATTATATTTACACTGCACTTATTACTATATTGCGTCACTGTCGCACACAGAATTACACAAGTGCCGCAGAATTACACAAGTGCCGCAGATTCTCTTATTACAATATCACTTATTATACTGGCCAATATTTACATTTTTTTCTAGGCAAAATATCCCTTATTACTACATTATCCATTATACAATTATTGGTAAAGCACGTCACTGTCGCATTACTGTATATCACTGTCACTTTCAGTATTTAATCAGAGAGTGGTACTCGGCAAAGCACGGAGTCACACAGAGAGCGACTTGGCATTCCTAGCACTGGTGTGTGCTCATTTTTCTCGTCCGAGGCCTCCGTGTGGTGTTATGACATACTCTGCAGTGGCCCTGTGACAACCTGCCGCCTGCGGTAAGAGGCAGTTTCACAAGCTGGTGCCGGCTCATGTAATTGCGGCACTCAAGACGGTCAGGTTGTGTGTCAGAGTGTCGCCTCGGGATCAATGCCGTCACCTGACCAAATCGTGCAAGCAGCTGCTGCACGACAGTCTTGGAGAACTGTCTCAGGGATGGTTGCCTTATGCCCCCGACTTGTGTCTTGTAGAGGATGAAGGCGTTGAGCATGCACATATCGAGCATGTGCAGGCAAGCCTTCCTGTACCATCGGGTGTTTCTCGTGAGACAGTCTATTTCGCCAATCATCATATCAGACTTATCAACAAGTCTCATGTTCACATTCTAATCAATGACGGCATCAGGCTTCATGATTGGCTCTCCCGTCCTGTAGCTGACCTTCCCAGTTCTCTGCAATTCCCCCTTGTGGATGGTGCTGATCATATTCACGACCTTCTTGTCATGCCACCTGATCGCCAGAAGCTTGTCTGACTTCTTCAGGTGCACATCTCCCTTGGATGATGATGATGCTTCTGGGAAACTTGGCCACTCTTTCCTATAGCTCCGTACAGTGCCAACAGTGCCAATGCCGTGTTCAGCCAGGTATTTGGAGAGTTTCGGTGCTGTGTAATAATTGTCTGTGTACAGCACATGATTCCCACCAAAATACCTCTCCATCAGCACTTTTATAACGGAGCCAGAGAAGCCAAGGGGGTCTTTCCTGTTCACGTCCATTGTGCTTGCAGAGTAGATGACGAAATCAAGGATATACCCTGTCTCACAGTCACACAGCACAAAGAACTTTATCCCAAAGCGGTGGCGTTTGCTGGAGATGTACTGCATGAATTTGAGACGTCCTCTGAACAATACCAGGGATTCGTCTATGACGACTTTCTGCATAGGACGGAAAAATCGCATAAATCGATCCCTAATCCTGTTGAGAAAATCCCTCACTTTCCACAAAGGGTCAGTTTGGGATGGGTTTCCATTGTCAGCGAAGTGCAGGTATCCTAGCAGCTGTCGAAACCGATCCCGTGACATATACTTCCCGAATGTTGGGATAGAAGTAATGTCATCCACGAGCCAGTACTCCTCCAACTCATGTCTCTTGATATGGGGCATCAAGAACATCAGTGCAAAGAACACATACAGCTCTCTGATCCCAACAGGCAACCACGACACTTGCTTTGGTGAGCCAATAGGTCCCAGCCCTTCTGCTGCACACTGAGCTGCATACCTATTGGTCTCATCGCTGACATGCTGCACGATTTCGTCATCCATGAAGGCCAGGAAGTAGTCAACAAATGCTGTATTCCAGCATTTGTCATATCAAACGGCGGATTGTGTGGCTGAAAATCTGCACCGTCAGACCAAACAAATGCATCAACTTTCCCTGTGCGTGGTTCAGTGGAAGTGGCAGGTCGCATTGCACTCGTTTCCCCGTGAGAAGGAGCTGAGGTGGAGGCAATGGGTGAGGCAATGGGTGAGGCAGGAGGTGAGGCAGGAGGCGAGCGGGAGGGGGGTGAGTGCGGGGGTGGTGAGTGGGGGGGTGGCGAGGGTGAGGGAGCTGGGCGGGGGGGCAGGCGGGGGGTTTACTGACCTGGTGCGTGGTGAAATTTGACCCTTTCTTCCCCACTTATCACCTCGCTTATCACCTCGCTTATCGCCCAGCTTTGCCCTCCAACTGCCACGCATCCCCTTTGTTCTAGGCCGGCCTGCCCTGCTTACCCTGCCTGCACGGCCTGCCTTCCCTCGCTGTGCAGGCTCTGGGAATTCATATTCCTCAGATGATGTAGACTGAGGAGAGGGCACGGCAGAAGATGAAGATGATGTGAGGGCAATAGGGCTAGGGGAACGGGAAAGTGGTGGGAAATGCTTGCTAGGGCTTGGTGTAGGAGATGTAAGTCTGCGCTTCACTCCCTTCCCACGTGCAACACCAATTTTCCCCATAGGTGCCTTCCCTTTCCCAGAGTAAGTTGGGGGTGGTGGGGGGGAAACTACATGCTCACTTTCATCACTGTCACTGTCAATGGTAAAGGGTTCACCACCAATCACTGCAAAATCGTCACTACTTGCTGTAAGTGTATCACTCTCACTGCCACAATCCAAAGTTGTACTTACAGTTTTGTCCAGCTCTGTTCTAATTTCTGGAGTGCTCAACCCCTTCTGCCTCGCCATCGGCAGTTCCTTCACCGGTGTAGAGGTCGAAGGCACACTAGCACTCATCATTTGCGAGGAGGAAGCGAGCGACGATGAGTCGGGACGGAGCGCCATTATCACGCACAGAACTGGACAGATACTGACTGATGCGTGTCAGGGCAGGGGTGGGGGGGCCCCCTCGGGGTGGGAGGAGGGAGGTGTGGGATGGCTGGCATGAAAGAACTCGACAGCTACTCTTGCATGAGACAATTTGCGCACAGGAAAAACGCGCGGTGTTCAAAATATTCACGAACATTCCAGAATGACACCCGCGGTTTGGTCCAGTTTTGTCGATGTCATTCTGGAATGACACCCGCGGTTAAAGGTTAAACGATGTGGAATATAATTATCAAGACAGTAATCATATTTCGAAGAAAATTTTGGGAATACCATTGGTGTCGGATTCCCTCATTTGCCGAAAAGGCTTGAAGCTAGAAAAGACTTACCTTCGACACGATCTATCTGTTGTTTGCTTGTTTCTGTCTACTTACCTTTCCTTTTTATTTTTTTTTCCTCCTGGAGAGACCCATTGTTCTATGGCTCTATTTTAAGCCTTGCAGCCATGGGCAAACTACATTATCCTAACTGAGGGCTGTCATATCACATGTTGAAACCATGGCCGCTGAAATGTTCTTGGTGAATTTCTGTTTAACTGGTTAGTCTTCTCATTTTCTGTACTACTCTACAGATGCATCAACTATGCAGTCACTTGACTCTCTCACATTCTGTTCCAACACACAAGCAAAGCATTTAATTAATCACACAGAAAACTTTAATTAAATATTTCGTAGGTCAACAGCATTCATGAGGAACACTCACATTTGATATTCTTTCGTTTATAGAAGCAATGAGATTTTTTAAAAATATCAGAACAGAGGAAGGTAAAAAAAAAAAAAATGAATAAAAAATAAAATCCATACACCAGATTACTGGCGTCCTCCATTCATAAAACATCTGTAACAGTTTATTTTTTATGCTAGGAAGAAGGAACCGAAGGTCACAAGCCCACAATAACTGTTCCTTCCAAGAGAAAAAACAAAATACGAGAGAGCCAAATTCAAGATCCGATCATTTCGAGATGCCTGGACACACTGCGTTTGAAAGACTGGAGGTCATAGGAAGCAGGAAATACAGACAGAGGGAGACAGTTCCAGAGCTGACCTGTTGCATAAATGAAGGACTGGGAGTAACGGTTAACTCTTGCATTAGAGAGTTGGACAGAAAAGGGATGAGAGTTTGCTGCTAGACAGGTGCTACGTGCCCGTCATAGAGGTGGAGGAATGCAAGCAGACAGTTCAGAGAAGCATTGACCATTGAAGTAGCAATAGAAAAGAGATAAAGAGGCAACAGTGCGGCGAAGAGACAGGTTGAAGGGAGTCAGTAAGAGGACGAGAGCTAATGAGAGGAAAAGCCTTTGACTCCACCCTATTGAGAAGAGTTGTACTCCTCACAGGGGCGGATAAAACCCATGAATAAAATCAACAATTGTGCTGGGGTAAAGAAGGAACAGAGTCGGCTTAGCACACCTAATCTCTTGGAAGCAGATTTTACAAGAGATGTAATATGATCTTTCCAAGATATGTCCCGAGTGAATAAAACTCCAAGCATGTTCAAGGATGATGCAGGATTAAACTGAATATTATTAAAAATTAGGGGGTACACCTGTGGAAGATTTTGTGGGGTTGATAGGTTTAAGAACTGAGTCTTTGATGCATTAAAAACAACCAGATTATTTTTACCCCAGTCAGAGATACGAGCCAAGTCAGACATTAGGTGTGCCATAGCCTCATCCCTTGTTTCCTGAAGTAACTGCTGAGATGGGTGCTGCGGGAACCGAATGGAAAGGTAAAGGGTGGAGTCATCAGCATATGAGTGGATAGGGCTAGATGTACAACTTAGAAGGTCATTGATAAATTAGATGTACAACTTAGAAGGTCATTGGTGAATAAAAGGAAGAGAGTTGGTGATAGGAGAGAGCCCTGAAGAACACCACTGTTGATAGATCTAGGAGAAGAACTATGGCCGTCTACAACAGCGGCACAGATAGAAGGATAGAAACCGTAAGAGGGCAGTTTGGAAATTGAAGATTTATGCCAGACTCGATCGAAAGCCTTTGAGAAGTCAAGTGCAATGGCAAATCTTTCGCCGGTCCCGAAAGGAGGATGACTAGGAGCAGGGTGTAAGCACAGAAGCACAGTTCTTGAGAACAACAGGAGGGACTCCATCAGGCCCATATGCCTTGTTAGTATTGAGGCCAGTGATGGCAGAAAATACATCAGCTGAAGAAATTTTAATGTCAACCATGAGGGGGGAAGTGAGGTGGAATTGGAGGAGAAAGTCTGAGTGAAGAGATCTGCTTTATCAGTAGAAGAAATAGCTACAGAACCATCAGAGTAGAAAAGAGGAGGGAAGGATGACGAGGTAAACTGCCAGATGGAGCGGGAAGAATTCGAGTTGGAGAGTTGAGAGCATTTAGTGCGGATGAAATTATTTTTAGCAAAGCGAAGAACAAACTTTGCATGATTCCGGGCAGAAATGTCAAAAAGATGTGATTCGGGGTGGGTTGGCTCCAGTACCTTTTATAGGCCCTCACCTTGTTGCCGACAGCATTAGAACAAGCGTGATTAAACAAAGGCTTTCTTGCATTAGTCAAAGGATATGAGAAAGGAATGTATGCTCTCATGCCCGAGAGAATAACCTCTGTAATGTGCAAGGCACACTCAGATGGCTCCCGGCCATGGAAGGAATAATCATTCCAGGGAAAATCAAAGAAGTACTGCCTGAGGGCCTCCCAATCCGCAGCTCCAAAGTGCCACAGACGTCATTTCTTTGGAGGGCCCATAAGCTGTGCCAGAGAGATTGGACAGGTTAAGGCGATAAGGTTGTGATTGGAGGAGTCTAACAGAGAGAAAAGATTAACAGTGTAAGCAGAAGGATTAGTTGGAAGAAGAGGTCAAATATGTCGGAGCTCTCTCCATGGCGGTCAGGGATACGGGTAGGGTGCTGTACAAGCTGGTCTAGGTCATTAAGGATAGAAAAGATGTAGGCTTGTTCACCAGGTGGATCAGTGAAAAGAGAGGAGAGTCAAAGGTGGTGATCAACACTGAAATCTCCTAGAATGGAGATTTCAGAGAAAGAAGAAATGGATAGAATGTGTTCCATTGCAGAAGTAAGATGGTCAAAGAATTTTTGAGTCAGTGGAATTAGCAGATAAGCAAACAGTGCTGATATGTTTAGTCAGAGAATGACGGAAAAGCCGAAGTCAGAGTGTAGAGAATTCAGAAGAATCGAGTTCAGGAACACGAAAAGATGAAGTGAGTCAGACAGTGGTTCCAGGCAGCTCGAGTCATCACCAGGAGAGGGGCGGAAGGTGGGGGCATTTATGGCCCCCTCCCTGGTGACTCCGAGGCTATGTGTTTTGAAGCTATGATTTATTTTTGATTTTTGGTAAAGAAAGTGTAGTGTGTACTGTGCATGTAGTTTGGTGTTAATAGTTAGAGAAACTTGTATTGGAGAGCATGCTGGTCTACTCTCTGTGTTACTGAGACACTGAAAAAGTTCAGTAAAGGGGGATGGTCAGGAACTAGTCCCGAGGGCTGATGAAACGGGAGCTGCAGCACTCCCTGTCATCAGCTTTCCATCCATCTTGGGAGTACCGCCCTGCTCGACCGGTGCTACAGTCTACTCCTCTTGAACAGCTGTAGCTTGAGGTTTGGGGGGAAACAACTCAGCAGAAGCGAGTCCCAGAGAGATGCAGTTCGGGGAATAAAAGAATTCTGATTGGCAAAAGTTCTGCAGTATTGCTTTGTTACATTCCAATCATGAGCGCTACCAGATGCCCGTGTAGCACGACGGAAGGCATGGAGAGGTGGCACCATGGACGCAACTTCGTGTTAGCATTTGCCATAAAAATATCTGTAAAACAATGCAAGGGAGGCAACATTCCTTCTTACTTGTAGGGTAGGTAGTTTATTAATAATAGCAGAG
Source organism: Coenobita brevimanus (assembly GCF_032717465.1). Lineage (NCBI taxonomy): Eukaryota > Metazoa > Arthropoda > Malacostraca > Decapoda > Coenobitidae > Coenobita > Coenobita brevimanus. The sequence continues at coordinate 29,825,872 of NC_137041.1, forward strand.
TTATTAATAAGTCCAATAGTTTTGTTCTGAACACTGTCTAGTTGTTTTGATGCAACCTGTCCACACACATTCCACAAGCGTGAGCAATATTCAAGCTGAGAGCTCAAATTCCTCTTATAAATTAGAGCTAACTGCTCGTCAGTGAAGAAGTTACCGACGCTGTACAATAATCCAAGTTTCTTTGAGGTTTTAGCAAATGATCTGACATGAGAGGTCCAGCTGAGGGCATTGTTAAGTGAGACACCGAGAATTTCAATTCTTTTTGTGATGGGAATGTTAGTAGCACTGAAGGTAATATACGAATCTGGCACAATTACAATTATATTTGTCATTCCAGTGTATCTGAAATATGCAGTATTTCCTGACACTGTCTCGTCATTCTGTAGATTTATGTGAAAGTCTGATTTATATATGAGTCTCTGCTTCTGACTGGTTAGAACCCTAGACCATAACAAACAATGCATTTCTGTCGCAATAACCAACATATCTCAAGCTTGCTCCTCAGGCTTCTTGAGTCATATTGGTTACTGTTAGTGTAATATGCTGTAGTTCCGGTTGAGATCGTTGAACTACTTGTCTCTGGTGACGGTGGCAAATATGACTTAAATCTTCCATTACCTTAAACCCTTCCCCATAGTATGGCCTAATATGGATAAAAACGGTTGAATTTGATTTTTCCTGGACAATGTTTGACGTACCCTTATGACCTTGATCTATGACCTAGTATTTATTAATTAGCTAGCTCTCAACCCTGGGAAACGAGGTAGAATCCAAGTTTCTTTATGAAATGCTTGTTTGTATCGTACTTCATGAACATGTACTGAAAATGGTTTTATCTGCTGTTTTCAGCACAATTTTCACATTAGGTATGTGAGTAAAGTTAACAGCTTCTAATTCCGTTATATCACTGTCATGGAAATGAAAAATTTTAAAATTATGACAAACCTCCATTAGAAAATTACTCAGTTTCAAGTATTTTGTTATTCACTGTCCTTGAAAAATGTACAGATGATGCAATATGACAATGTAGCACTTTCACCAGAAACACATATATCACTTCATTGAAAACCGGTGAGTGACTGGCTGACGCGTGGGATGTTGGGACAAATATAAGACCCTCAGGCAGGCCTTACATGTCACAGGTCAAGCCGATAACCTGTGGCCAGTTCATCACCGCAAATACTGACCTTAGTTTCCATTGTACGTAAATGGCGCTCCACGAGAGACTTGCATCGCGGATTACCGTGTGATGTGAGGATGGTTGAATCTGATGGTGTGGGCGTGGGTGTAGCAGTGGGCTTTAGAAATGAATAATGATGATGGATAGACATTGATAACACTAACTGAACTGTTTCCGTAAGAAACGGGAGTGGAAGAGGAGCATTATATACTAGTCGCCCTGAATATAAAACAGAGTGGTTAGTCCCCAGAACCTATGAAAAAGAATTGTGTTAAAATATAAAGAGGAGAGAAAGGCAAGTAGAAAACATAGTCACAAGCAGCCTATAAAAAGATAGGCGAGTGACAGCGGGGCCGGAAACAACACAACAGCAAGATGCAGCAGAAAATTAAATTCCATGCAATTCTCATCTTACTTTGAGGGCCTCCACATACTACATACTTCTGGTGCATTTTATATAAGTAATGACATTAATAGCAAGGCGCTAAGAAACAAAACAAAAATAAATAAATAACAGAGGGGAGAGGGAATACAGGTTTATATAGAAAGCGTCATAAACAGTGGCTAAGATCTCATAGGTTTTCATATTCTTAGCACATTTCCATCATTCACACCCTTATTATACTGTACAACCCTCAATGCAGCACACACTCTCAACACATACCATTTACATTCAAAACACAATTGCGTCAGCATAAACTCTTTTATCATACACCTCAAAATACATACACACACACACACACACACACACACACACACACACACACACACACACACACACACACACACAACACATTCAACACCCAGTACATCAACGCATTCTTAACACACATCCTTAACACAGTCTCTAACCTCACACCCTTAACATATACATTCAATTTACAGCCCAGCCACATCCATCAGCTCTTCATTCATTTCATCCTGATAGCAAAGCGCATTCAAGGACAGTGATGTCATGGCTGAATGAAGATATACGACTGATTGCTGGTTCTTTATGGGAGTCTTCACAGCGTGACCAAAGGGCCTGTACACAGCAGAGGAACTTGCACTTCACTGCATTAATAGGTGGCAAGATAGTATTCAAACCCATGGCCCAGCAGCTTTTAGTCACATTTTAATTCATGAAGAGAATGAATGAGTAATACCTTTCACTCTTACATTTTCCTATCACTGAAGCTTAATTATTTCGCACCCTTCGTCATTCATGCATTATTCAATAGAAAATATATATCTCAGTCAACGATCAGCATAAGTAATATATTAAAAGAAAGGTGTTAACACAGTGTTATGAATGATTGTGATACGCTAATAAGTCGCCGAACTAGCGCAATACCTAATGGTCTCATTATTAATGCAAATTTCCTCGTTTTCGTTCATGGCTCACATAAATTTTCCAACAAAATCCTCCTCGTCTCGCTTCTTCAACATCTTTTTCTAAGGAAACTGCAGGCACCGGAGAGACAAATTATAAGGGACAAAACTCTCTGACCCAAACACCCTTTGACACTTTCCTCAGACACTGCATCTCTCCCAGGCTGATAGCCTTCCTCAGACATTGACACTTCCCCCAGACAATGGCACTACCCCAAACACTGACACCTTCCCCAGACACCGACACTTCCCTCAGCACACTGACACCATCCTCATACACCGATATCGGCCCAATAAACTTACACCTTCCCCGGACACTGACTCCTCCGCCAGACACTGACACCTCCCCCAGACACTGACACTTCACTCAGACACTGACCCCTTCCTCAGGCACTGACACCTCCTCCAGACACTGACCCCTTTCCACAGACACTGACACCCCTCATAGACACTGACACCTCCCCCAGACACTGACACTTCCCACAGACACTGATACCTTCCCCAGACACTGACACGTCCCTCAAACACAAACACCTCCCCCAGACACTGACACCTCGCCTAGAGACTAGCACCTGGCACAGACACCAACACCTTCTCAGACTAACACTTTCCACAGATACTAACACCTCCCACAAAGCCCTCCCAGTCTTTCATTTCTTTCCCTCTTGGCATTCACTCACTTCAGAGTAGCCGGGGTATCGGCCATTTACTTTCCTCATTTTCCCAAGCCACACTTCCCCAAGCCACCCTACCAGCACATCTCCGAATATTTCCTTTAGATTAGCAGTTCTTTTACCGGCCATTAATTTCCTCTCACCATGCATTTTTATTAGTCTTCTTTCTATGCATTCTCTCATCTTCCATTTTCTCTCACGTGGTTTTTCCTTTGTCATTCATTTTTCCATGCTCGCACTTACACTGCAATCAAACTTCAGCTTCTCTATCGTTCCTGTTGTTTCACTAGCTAGTTTTATATCTCTCATCCAGCCTCTCTCTCTCTCTCTCTCTCTCTCTCTCTCTCCACCTGCCATCTCACCTCCTACTACTTTCCTTCCAAGCATCATTTTCTCTGCCTCGGTAAACTCAGGCGGGTTATTGGTTGGTATCGATTGGCGGAGACCGAGGAGCAAAGGGAAGGGAGACAAGGAGGAGAGATGGAGGGAAGAAGAGAGGAAAGGAGGCTGGAGAAAATCGGGAAAGGGAGAGCAAGGAAAGGGGAGATAGATAGATAGAGAGAGAGAGAGAGAGCAGAAAGGGAAGAAGGAGAAGAAGAGCAGCGGAGAGAAAAGGAAGCTGAAGGGAGAAGGGAATTGGAGGGAAGGAAAGGAGAATGAAATGGGGGGGAGTGAAATAGATGAGGGTGAGAGAAAGCGAGGCGAGAAAGTGGACGGAAAAGAGGAACGGGAGGAGGAAGGAGAGAGAGCAACGAAAAAGGAGGCAGCAGAGAAATGAAAGGGGGGAGAATGGGATGGGAATGGGGAAATGGGACTGTGAGAGGGGAAACTAGGGTGGGAGACGATGAGGGAGAGAAGGGTGGGGGAGATAGAGGATAGGGAGAGGTAAAGGTAAATGGGAGGGAGAGGAAGTGGGGGAGAGAATGAGAGAAGGGAGAGAGGAAGTTTGGAGAAGATGCCGAGAGCAATGAAGGGAAGCGAGAGTTCTTTTTTGAGTTTCAAGTGAGGTGACGGAGTGGGGCTGGCGAGGAAGGAAAGTGGGGAAGAGAAGGAGAGAGGAGGAGAGTGGGAGTGTGCATTTGAGTCTGAAAAATTACGAGTGAGATAAAAGGTGAAAGGAAGGCACGTGGTGGGGGAAAGATTGAGAGGAATACTGGGGAGGGGAGAGAAGTGGTTTTGTATGTCTGAAGAAGAGAAATGGAGGAGAAAAATCGCAGGGAGGTTCATTGTTTTGTGGGTGTGGAGAGGATGAGGTTGAGATCTTAGGAGACAAGGGAGGGATGGGGGTAAAAGAGGAAGATATGAGAGAGAGTGCTACAGGAAATGAAACAACATATATGATGGATTCATGGGGAAGAAGAGTATGGTTACGGATGACAGTATCAAGGTGTTCCTGTCCTATAAGAATAGCATAAGAGTCAGGGTTAAAAGTTTGAAAATATATGGTCAAGAGAATGGTGGCTGTAAAACATAAAGGGCCAGAAGAAATTCAAGAAGACTACATTCGATGGCCTGGAGGAAGTTTAAACGACTATGAAACGTTGACCGTTCTTTGGATTTTTTTCTGCCCAAAGCTAATTAAACAATGACGTAACTGTACTCATCGTAACGGAGGCTATGTGGAAAGGATATTTTGTAATAAGGACACTGAAACCATGCTGTGGTATACTCATTGTTTCGGTTTTCAAATGTTAAGGATATACTAAATCAACTGGCAATACTTTTGTAACTCCCTTGTATAACTATTAAACTGACAAAGAAAGATGTAGCAAGAAAGAGGTGATAGGTTAGGTAAATCGTGGGCTATCTATGGCACTTAGAGTGTTAAAGCAGAGATAATGATATAGCTATGGTTGATATGCAAGACTCGATTTTATTTAAAAGACAGTAAAATATATGAGGTAAATTATATAATATTCAGTATTCTAGGTTTAAAGCAGGACCTGGGTTATATCTTTAAGTCCTGTGATGCAGGATAAAACGAGGATGCGATCCCTGCTAGATTGGTGTTAGTTAATATGACTTCTCTAACTGAAGAGAATAGACTACCATAACCCACAACACTGTGGGTAGGTGACTGCCATACGCCTCATGTAATATTACTGTTCATGTGCCCCCCCCCCTCCCCGTGTGTGTGTGTGTGTGTGTGTGTGTGTGTGTGTGTGTGTGTGTGTGTGTGTGTGTGTGTGTGTGTGTGTTTGTGTGTGTGTGTGTGTGTGTGTGTGTCAACTTGCTGAGTCATCGTCTTAATTCTGAGACAAACTATTGCACACAAGACGAAACTGTGGGTATGTGACGAGCAATTGAATGGGTAGCGTGATACAGACCCATATAGAATTGGTCCAAGGAGTGAATAGATCCATGGTGGGAATAGGTTCATGTGGGAAAATAGGTCCATGGAGGAACTAGGTCCATGTAAGAAATTGGGTCCACGTAGGAAAAAATCAACTGGGAAAATCGATCCGTGGTGGAAAAAGATCCATGGGTAAAATACAGTTAAAAGTAAAATACGTCCATATTGAAAATTGTTATCAGTCATTATCATCTGGACTTCTTTTCCCATTCCATGGTGGGTTGAGGTAAGGTTTAGAACGCCACAAAATAATTTGATAGACTGAGATACTAACCAAAATTTACCCAGCTGAATGAGCCACATTGCCATTCATTGACCACTCAGGCCCTTGGAATCTTGGCTTCTCATATAAGGTCAAAAACATTCCGCTCATTGCTTCACACTCACCCATCCGACACAGAGAAGCAGAAGACTGTCAAGTTAAAAAGGGCTGTCAAACCCTAGTTTTACGAGTTCGACCAGAGCAGCCATGGAAGACAGACGTGCTGACATTGCTTGCGACCCATTGAGGGGGGGCAACCAGCCTGCCACAGTCGCCTGTAGCCCAGAAGATCCGGGGGAGCGTGATTTGGTTTAACGTACGGGCAGGGTACGGATTCATCAAACGCCAGGATACTGGCGTTGATGTTTTTGTGCACCACCAGGCAATAATTAAGCCAAACCCACGGCACCTCCAACGCTCCGTAGGTGATGGAGAGCCGGTGGAGTTTAGCCTGTTTAGGACCCCTAAGGGTCCTGAGGCCCGAGATGTTACTGGGCCGGGAGGTGTGGCCATGCAGGGTTCTGCCCATGCACGGCGACGTCTCACGGCTCAGGAACGTCAGGCCAGGGATCCTAGGAGTCCTGGACAGGTTAACCTTGTGGTGGAGATGTGCATTGCGACGGTGAAGGCTTTTTGTGGGAGTGATAAGGGGGCTTTGTGCATTCTTCTCCCTAAGATCTTTGAGGAGAATGAGCTGCCCCACCTTATCATCCCTGAGTGCTTCGTCCATGATGTGCACTCGGTTCCTCGTCGACGGGAGCGTCAGGCTCGGCAGCCACGACCTGCTGCCCCTCGCACCACCCCGAGGAAACGGCTTAGGCTGGAGGCTCCCCTCAACAGGCGGACTGCTACCACAGTTACTCACCTGGCTATGGACGAGAATACAGCCCAGACCACCGCGGACGTCCACGACCCACCATCGATGACAGAGGAGGGGCAGGACTCTTCAGGCACTGCCTCCATGGCCAAGGATGCGTCGACCGGCTCCTCAACCGAGGAGGAGGTCAGTGGGTCCTCCCCTCCTCCGGTGGTGGAGGGCACTCCATCTCTCCCTCCCATCATTGACCTCAAGGATCGGCTAGACGTAGCCTCCTACCAACACCTCCTGGCCCTCAGCACCCACACCCGGTCGTACCAGCTCGAAGCAACGACCTATTCCACTTTATACGATCTGCTCCGGGCTGCCGACCAGGGTGAGGGGATACGACCTGTGCTGATGGTCACGGGGGAGGAGGTGCGTCTGGCCAATCTACGAGCATTGTACCACATGCTCTCTCCTCGATTGGTCCCCTAGATCGGCGTTTTTTTTTTGTGCGGTGCGGGAGTTGGATGGCACTAGACCTACACGCGAGGCTGGCCAAATACCCCACCAAGAATGTGATGGCCATCAAGCCCCAATAAAAAAAATAGAAATAAAAACTAGTTATACACTCTGCACAAAATTCAAGCCACCTCCTCGGTCGTCAGTTCCCTAGCCTCGTTCGATCTTATAGTTATCTTTGTCACAAACTCATTTACCATATTTATCCACCTTCTTTTAGGCTTACCTGGTTTCTTCCCTCCTTTGTATTCGCTCAGATTTACCCTTTTCATCACTCTATTCACACCCATTCTCTCTACATGCCCATACCATCAAAACGAACTCTCTTCATGTCTGGTATCCAGAGACTTTCATAATTCTAATCTTTCATGAATCACATTATTCCCTATCCTATCCACTCTCCACACACACACACACACACACACACACACACACACACACACACACACACACACACACACACACACACACACACACACACACACACACACACACACACACACACACACACACACACTCACTCAACAGCCTCATATCCGCTGCTGTTAGGCTTGCTTTACATTTTCATGCCACACCATAATCTCATACCCGTATACTACAGTAGACACTAGAGCTCCTTCATGCAAGCCTTCTTGGAGTTGCCAAACCCAGAATTCTGCTTCTAACCAAGGTATCCATAGCATCACTGTACTTTTCACTTTCTTGCACATTTACGCCGATTTTCTAGCACTGCACCCACTTACTTAAACTTTCTCATCAAACCGTCTCTGACCATTCACCATAACATCACAGTGAGAATTACCTTCTCCCTCAGCAGTCATCAGTTACTTCGTTTTACCCTTACCTTTAAGGCCCGACGCTCAAAGACATTTACAGTACAAAACTCTGCACCAGTCTACCATGCAGCACTGCACCATCTGCATACATCAGATTTAAGATATATCACCCTATATCATTCATCACTAACGCCCTCTCCATTTCACTCTGAATTACCCTCTGTATATTACTCGTGCTTTTTACCTTTCTCATAATAATATCCATATATACCGTTGAGAGAGAGAGAGAGAGAGAGAGAGAGAGAGAGAGAGAGAGAGAGAACTACCGTGGAGATATCACACAACCTTGTCTCACATCAACACTGATCTCGAACCATTCTTTTAGATGCCCACCTACCCTTACACACGCTTTGCTACCTTCGTAAAAGCTCTGAACGACACTCAACTGAGCAATCTACACCATATGTATGTAAAGTAAAACCATCCACAATTGTTCCCTGTTTACCTGCTGTAAGCATTTTCCAGACCCGTAAATGTCATGAATACATGATAGTCATTCTGACATGCCTTCTCCATTATCTCTTCCATCCATCCATCCATCATCCAGTCCTACATTGGCCCATGAGGAGCTTAGGAATCCGGGGCTAGGCAGTTGGTCTCGACATTTAAGATGAGAGTGACCAGCCTCACTCATCCCTGAGTGGCATTACATGAGCAATCAACCCCAACCTTCCCTTGGATATAAACCTTCACCAGCTCAATCCGGCTGGAGCACAATAATTACCCACTAAACTACCAGGTGACAAAATTTGGTTATATGGTTACCACCCAGCGTAGTAAATGGTTTCCTGGTGTACAGGAAACCATTTGGCTTGTCACTCAGTGTAGAGTCACCCACAGGCAGAAGGAAAAGGAAAGAATGAAGGAAAGAAAGACAGAAGAGGAAGTGTAAAGTCACCCGTAGGCAGAAGGACAAGGAAAGAATGAAGTACAGAAAGACAGAAGAGGATGGAAGGAAAGAAGGATGGAAGAAGGAAAGGGCAGACACCCGAGAGCTGCAATACATCGAGTGAGTGGATGGTGAACGCCCCCACCTACCACTAATTATCTCTTCCATTGCAAATATTTATCTACGAGTACACATCCTACTGAAGACACTTTGTTTGAAACTTATCAGGCATTTTGACATATCCCTTAGTTTCTCTGTGATAATTCTTCCATATGCCTTTCTTATAACATCCTTTCCACTGGTACCGTTTGACTTATCCGCGAATTCTTACATCACTCATACCCTTCATTCCACTCTCTACATTACACTAAATTATTTCTGCAGATACCTCATCAACCTCCAATGCTTTACCATTCTTGAACCACATCACAGTATTCACCACTTCTGCTAAAGTTACGTTGCCTGGCACTACGAGTACATTCATTCTCAGCACACCACCAAAAGGAATCATGTTTACAGCTGCTCTACCCTCACCACTCCTACTCATTAAGCTCTCGGATTTTTTTCCCCATCTGTTCGTTACTTCACTTCTACTGGTTAGTATTCTTCCATTTTAATCACTCAAACTTTCACGCTTCTTTGTACCTTCAGTTCAATCATGGGCGTCAACCGTTCTCTAAAAGTAGGGGGGACAGGGGTTGCTAATTTTGGCAAGCTAAGCGAGCCCATACAGCAATATTTGGTGCATATTAAGGCTATATTATAATGGGTATATTACATTAAGGGAAAGAAAAAATCATCCAGAATCATAAACAAGCTGTCTGCAGTATCCTCAAAGAGTAGTTACCGTATATTTTGCTTCATTTATCATTTATTTACTAGACCAAGCAGGCTATATAGCACAGTACATACAGACTTTTAACAAAGGAGAATCATTTAAAAAATAGCTTCCCTTGTTTTAATGACTAATCCAGGATTATTAATTTATAACAGAATACCAAGACTCAACATGCTATCCATAGCACTTCTTTGTGACTAGCACCATATTCTAGTGTTAAGTTCAGTACACATATTTAAGATGGAGATGGGATTGTTGTACCTAGTTAAAGCGAACAGAGTTTACATACAAATTTCTCTCTTATCTTTGCAGTTTTCTACTAATTCAAAATTTGGACTTATTAAAATATTTGTATCAAGCATATTATCCCCTGTGAGGTGTGGGGATCCAAGGCTTTCATAATCTAAAACAGACTGGCCTTGGGTTCCTTCTTCCTTGAATTTAAAAAAAGAAATAAAAAGTGACCAGCCAACACCCCTAACAGCATTACAACAGAAAAACCTCCATTCACCTCTTGGAGATTCAGACCTGCATGCAAGACAAGACCATCATCCCAAGTATAGTTCTTTTATACTGACTTGGGCTAGATTTCCATTCTTTTGTAATTTATTTCACATACCTAGACGATAAAACAAGACACTGCTATGGCTCTGCATCAATTCCACAGCACTTCTTCGTGATTATCATCATTTTCTAGTGTTAATCTATTGTTACAACTCAGAATTCAAGGTGGAGAGATGGCAAAATTGGGCTAAGTTAGAGTAAAACCAGTACAGCACCAACAAATCACTACTATAACATAGTGCAGTACGTCCTTCAACATTGTACAGTATTTTCTTCAAAATAGTGCTCCCTTCAACAGAGTACATCCTTTAACAGAGTACTTCCTTCATCACAGTCTGGTTACAAACACTCTCAGTTCTGTCCTGATAATGCTCCCCTTCTTCACTGACCCTTCACAAAATCAGCAATGAAAAAGTAACGAAGATAAGCCAATGGAAACTAAGCCTGGGAAGTTAGTCTGACCCAAAATATACTGTTTACTAAATGGCTTGTTGATCATTTTGCACTATGGCACAGAACTAAATAGCAGGTGAATTATGAGATGACATTCCTTCACTTTCATTTTTCTCTTTCTGTGTCTGCCCTCTCTCTTCCTATTCCTCCCATCTTTCCTGTCACTTTTTATTACTCCACTTTCCTTTTCAGGTGGCTTTACGTTGAGTGACAAGCCTAATGGTTTCCTGTAAGCCAGGAAGCCATTTACAATGCTGGGTGGTAACCATTTAACCAACCCATACATGTTCCCTACGTGTCACCAAGTAGGTTGTTGAAGGGTTAGTGCCCCTCCCCGTAAAACAACTAACTCAAAGACAAACTGACACCCCTTACGGGATTATTGCTCCCGGCTACAGACAGATACAAAGATGCATACGAGGCTCCTAAGCATTTCTTTACCAGTGTATAATCCTGCATGTGGCACAATAGTTCTCTCTTGTTTAATATTAGCATGATTAAAACTTATGTCAGTATTTAGCATTCATCTGTCCAACATCCAATCCCCTTCTGCCCTATAATAAGCACAGTGGCCCAGGGAATATTAAATGTATGTATATGATGAGATGGAGGAATGGAGTGGAGACGTATATGAGAGAGAGATTTCCCATGTCATTCTATTTCCTAGAGAAAGGAGCACCTATTATTTACTTATACCGTTGTCCTTCGTCATTCGGTGTCATTCGTAATTCAGATTACTCTAGCCCGTATCTTGTGTGCACACAAGAGCAACTTCTGTGCTGCCACAGAGGGGGAGGCCGAGGATGAGATGGAGGGATGGGGTGGAGAGGTATATGAGAGAGGGGGGTGTGAGTTGGGAGCAGGGCAGTGAAATGGAGGGGGACAGGGCAACTTGGAGGCGATTTGTTTGTGGCCACCCCAAACGGGATTGAGGCGTCTGGCAATAGATAGATAGATAGAACATCCTTAATGTCCCATTCGTGCTGAATAATGGAGGTTACAAAACTCACAATGTGGCTTCAAGGCTGATGCCTAGTTTGTCAGCAACCAAACTCTATATTTTTTTTCCATACCTCTGATAATCATTTCACCATATTTTCGTATGCCTATCACAATGCATAGCTATTCGCTACAAATTTCTATACAGCATTACTACACATTTAAAATGATATAACTTATCTGAACTACACGTAACAATGAATTGTAAAAAGATCTTAGGCTTACGCAGTGCACGTTATAAATACTGATTCAGCTGATGGGCAGTCATGCTCTACAGAAAAGTGTAAATGTGAATGGTAGACTCAATCAAAGTGGTTCTAAATATCTCCATGCATAATATATCCCACCTACATTAATTAAGCAAGTCTAGCCACCGTTGTTCTGTAGTATTGTAAATATCAGTTACTTTATTCCAGCGTCTAGTATATAAAACTCAGTGAAAAAAAAAGTGGGGGAGGAAAATCAATATGTTGTCCCCCCCCCGAATGAAAAGTGGGGGGATGTTCCTCCGTCCCCCCTGCGGATGATGCCCATGAGTTGAATATTTTTGTATCTCTTTCCTGAACAACTTCTTATCATCAGCATTATTTGCAGTATCATTTTTTTATATCACCATTTACCTCATCATTCCTATACACTAATCTCTTCATACTCTCTACTCTCAGTGTACTTTTTTTTCTTTCATTCGAGTCTCTCTCCTGCATTAACTCCAGCCACTTCTTCCTCTTCTCCGCCCCTGCTCTTTCAACCTCTTTATCCCACACACCACATTGGAATTCGTAACTATATGCGTTCCACAAGCTGTCCAGATGCATTAAATTTGCTCCCAATTCAATGCTTCCAACACATCCACTACATTAACCCGCTGCATCCTGTTGACGTACATATGCGTCCAAATGTTTTGTCACTGTGACTCCCGTTTATAAACGCACTGCAATGGCAAGGTCCTTCATTTGCACATTTTTCAAATTTCACACGTGATTTTTGGTACGTATACGTGGGACACCTTCCTCTAAACGAGGCCAGGTGGGGACAATGCCTTACCCCATGTGACCTCCCCCCCCGCATGCCATTGTCTCAACAACTCACCTGTTACCAGTGATCTGGCCAGTGCTACAGTACGAAATTCAAGGCGAGAGTGATTCCCCACTCAATGAGAATGTGGAGGACAAAGTTTACATGGCGTTAGAGGAACAAATGATGGGAAATGATAAGCATGTAATGTAGCCAAAAAAGGTGGGGTTTGGTGAATGAAACAACACTCATATTGCCTATATTACTGTGTGAAAACCAATATGCTCTTGTACTACATATAAATTCGTACAAAATAAATAAATATATTCCTATTCTGAGTGGTTTGGAATAGTTACCCCTCCCATAGAAAACATTTTCTCTGAAGCTGGGCCCCATAAAACACAGTGTTAGGTGAGAGTATGGTCACCTGTACTGGCATTTCTAAGCTCATGTGAGCAACTTCTTCATGAATTTTTATGTTTCTCATAAGAAGTGGAGGTTTTAGCAAAAAAAAAAAAAAAATGAAAATCTGCCAGGATTGGGGAAGGTCATTGGTGAAAAATCTGCAGAGATGGGGCAGGTTAACCTGGAATTCATCTGCCACTTCAGTTTCTCAGCTTTCATACTATTAGTCTTTGGCCTTGACTGATTCGCTCTCTCTCTCTCTCTCTCTCTCTCTCTCTCTCTCTCTCTCTCTCTCTATATATATATATATATATATATATATATATATATATATATATATATATATATATATATAGAGATATATAGATAGATAGATATGTGGAGCCTTTGTGGTACAGTGGTAAAGTGTGTGTTTTTTTACACTGGAGAACGAGGGTTCGCGCCCCACCAGAGTAATAAACTTTGGGAACGTTCTTCAGGTCATGTACTGCTTTGGCGGTCATAAAGGGAGCTGTGGTTGAACCAGTGTGACATACTATCAAGTATGCTTGCACCGAGTCAGCTTGCACAGGCCGATTACAATTTGTTCACAGACTACACGCACATCCAAAGCCACTCCAACACTACAATCACACTTACAAGCTCTTCCCACCCTACATGCAATCTCTACCAGACAGCCTAAGCCACTTGGTAGAGATACATAGGCTGTATCGTCCCCACTTCACTCGGGTTAGGCTGGTCGTGCAATGGACACCCAAACGGCTGATGATAGATACCGTATATATATATATATATATATATATATATATATATATATATATATATATATATATATATATACGGACCTTGGCATCATCCTCCCATCAGCCTCTTATTCATGACACGCCCATAAGCATCGCTCTGGGCACAAGCACATACGCAGTCAGACTCCTTTCAGCATTGTCTCCGTTCCCACTGTACCAAGTATATGTGTGTGTAGGTTTACACTTTAATTGTGAGCTACAAATACAAAACTCCTTTCCTGGCACATAATTTTCAGTCCCCATCCATTATCATTCTTCTCTGTTACTTCATAACAAGCATTACGACGTTCACAGGACCAGTGTCAAATTCTCCAATCAACTCATCTGTCATAAACAGTAACTCCTGGGCATCCGTTCCATCACTTCATGAAACTGATACCAGTACATATCTTTCTCTGACTCATCCTTATTGTCACAAGATGCATAAGCTACAATTCACTGCAACTGTCACTTCTGAACTGGAACTTGACATTCAAACATCTCGATCTGACACATATATAATCATTCATTCGATGGGAAATATAAGTCCATGAGGTATATTTTGCTCCACATAGAAAATATATATATCCATTTGCAAAAAATAGTTCACGGAGAAAATATCTCCATTAGGGAAAATAGTTTCTTCTGAAAAAGGCAGATCTATGTTTCAAATGGTAATTATGTCGTTAAAAAAAAAAAAAAAAGGTCCATGGGAGAAATATTCCCAGTAAGGAAAGTAGTTCCATGAGGAAAAAACAGATACATACGGGAAAATATGTCAGATTAGAAACAGATCCCTGGCGATAACTAGATAAATAAAAGGTTGACACCTTGAGAGTCTTGTTAAAGAAGGGTTTGTGTGCCAATATTCATGTAAACATAAACGAGTCAATGAGAGAAATACTATCTATCACTTTGTCCTTTAAAAATGACCAGACCAAAACACTCTGAGACTTTATAATTTAAATCAGCACACACGGTGGTAACTCAGATTGCCACCACAGGCAGGTTAGGGTTGGTGGCACAGGGTCCTCCCAGTCGCAGTCAAGTGACAATGCTGACAGTGACTACTGCAAACACAGTTCATGCTCGTCAGTGGTGAAGGGGAGGTTCGGCCTTATTATTCACTAATATCATTGGTCTTAGTACCAGTTTGAATTCTGTTCACTTTTTTCTCCAGTCAGTATCCCCTCTAGCCCTGTTCCTCACAGAACCTCAAATCTCTCCCTTAACTGAAATCCCAATTTTGTTTTCCTGGTTACCATCTCCTCACAAACTTTCGAAACAAGGGTGTCACCTGTTGTTAAATCTGAATTTGCATTTGACACTTTTGAACTACACTTCAACTATATTTTGTTTAATCACAGTATGAACTAAATTATCTAAATATTACCAAATACATCTGTGCAGTCTATCACTCCTCCAGTGCTTCTTTGGAACCCAGCATATTTGACTCCATATCCACACAGTTGGCTAACCTTAACTCACCCTTAGCACTGAAATTACCATTTTGAGTGATTTTAATGTACATTATTTAGAATGATTAGTGCATTGTGCCAGGACTGATGTAAGCTGTTTGCAGAATCGTTTAATCTCATGCAGTTGGTTAAGCAACCAGCCAGCATACCAGATAATCCTGATCATAATGCCTATCTCTTGGATCTATTCCTGACAAATAATCCAGATCAGTACAGGATAGAAGTATTGTCACCACAGGGATCCTCCGACCACAATCTCATCAAAGTCTCATCAATCAGTTCCCCCAAACCTCCCCATTCCAAACCTGTCAGGGTGACCTGATGGTACTTTGACAGGGCAAACTGGGATGGATTTAGAAGTTATCTTGCTGACATTCTATGGCAGTCTTTATTCTCTAGTGATGTCAATTCTATCCAGTCCCACATTAACGACTTAATACAAACTGGTATGGAATTGTCCATACCGAATCAACAGTTCACTAAAAGATTGGACTCCCCCAAATGGTTTTATAGCAACTGTGCCAGAGCATTGGTCCAAAATTCATTAACATATAACTCATACTTAAAAAAAAAATCTGAATTGCTCTGCCACTTTAAATTGCTAGAAACCATGCAAAAAGCAGTAATAAATGTCGCAAAATCAAAAGTTCTTCACAAACAAACATCTAAATTAGTAAACATTCCTAACGACAATAGAGTATTCTGGTTACCTCTCAGTTCTTTCAATAATAACTCTAACAAGTCATTCCCCATTCCTCCACTAAATTCTGTGGATGGTAACATGTCAAATGACCCGCGTGGTAAACCGAAAATCCTTACCAGTACATTTGCCAGAAATTCTATCTTACTGGAAGTCAGTCAGAACATCCTGTACTAGAACTTGACTCTCCCCAAATTGCTCCACTGGAAGTACAGACAAGATACGTAAAATCCATCCTAGACAACTTACCAACCAAAACTCTTCAGGCCCAGATGGAATTCTTCAAATTGTTTTAAAAAGTGCTCCCCAGAATGTGCCTCTGTTCTAGCTAAATTATTCAGACAATGCACATATACTTTTTCATTCTCGAATTCTTGGGAAGAAGCCAATATCCACCCAGTTCCGAAGAAGGAAGATCCTCTGCCCTTCTGATTACAGACCAATAGCTATCATGTCTTCTCTTGGTAAATGATTTGAGATCGCGATAAATAAGCACATAATTAAACATCTTGAATCCAACAACATAATTAGTGAGAGGCAGTATGGTTTTCGCCATGAAAAATCCACCATTGATATACTCAATTTCCTGACTCATATCATCCATCAATCTATTGACCAACATGGAGAAACTCATGCTGCAGCCCTTGATATTTCTAAAGCAATTGATAGAGTGTGGCATCACTCCCTGCTGTCCAAACTCCCTTGCTATGGACTAACGTCTTTTGTTCTTCTGATTTCCTCAAATCTCAGCGACAGAGAGATACAAGTAAAAGTAGATGATGTATATTCAAATTTCCACTCAATTAATGCCAGTGTGCCACAAGGATCAGTTCTGGCTCCAATGCTATTTCTAAATCATATTAATGATCTCTTATCCGTCTCCCATAATCCCATCCATTCCTATGCAGATGACTCAACACTCCACAGTTCATTCATATTTAAACCCCCATTCTCAGAGATTAATGTCTCGGACTCACAACTCAGTACAGCCATCTTCATAAATCTAGACTTACCTAAGATCACTGGATGGAAACAAAATAACCTTGTCTCATTTAATGCCCGTAAAACCAAATATATACAATTTACTACTAGACAGACACTGCCAGATTCCTATATTACCTTCAGTGGTACTAACATTCCAATCTCAAAAAATATTGAAATCCTCATTGTTTCACTTAACAATGCCCTCAGCTGGACCTCTCATGTTAGATCACTTGCTAAAACCGCCTCAAAGAAACTTGGATTTATTGTACAGAGTGGGTAACTTCTTCACTGACAAGCATTTAGCTATAATTTATTAGAGTCTTGTGTGCACTTAGGTGGAATATTTCTCACCCTTGTGGAATGGATGTGGAGAGGTTGCATTAAAACAACTAGACGAAATTCAAAACAAAGGCGTTAGAGTTAATAACTTTTTTTTATTACAAATAAACTACCTCAGCTACAAGTAAGAAGGAATGTTGCCTCCCTTGCATTATTTTACAGGTATTTTTATGGTAAGTGCTCAGACGAAGCTGTGTCCATTGTGCCACCACTCCATGCCTTCCTCTGCGCTACACGGGCATCTGGTAGCGCTCATGACTGGAATGTCACACAGTCATATTGCCTATCAGAATTCTTTTATTCCTCGTACTGCATCTCTTTGGAACTCACCTTCCCAGAGTTGTTTCCCCTCAAACTTCAACCTACAGGTATTCAAATCTAACTGTTACAGATTTTTTATGAATGGAGGACGCCAATAATCTCGTGTATGGATATTTTATTTATTTATTTATTTTCCCTTCGTTCTGTTACTTTAAAAAAAATCATGGGGGTACGTACACTTGCCTCAAGGCTCTTATATAATACTAACCTCCTCTGATCTATTCTTAACTAGACTTGTAAACCATGAAACATGATTTGTTAGCTAGACTTGAAATTTCGACTTGAAGGTTTGAGTGCAATATTGATGTGAGTGGTATGTTCCTGTGATTTTAGCTGGAAAAATATTTTGAGATGAGATGGGCGTCTCATTTACACATACTTTGTGTACCCAGTAATTTACAGTTAGTAAATGGATTATCTGCAGACACACATGTTATCACCTATAGTACACATGTGGCATTCTAAACGCATGCTTCGATCTGTGAGCTATGTTGAAATAATTTATAATACAGAGTAAGATAAATCACCATATTATGTTAGCAGCATTGAGACCCTATTTTCCGACACACACACACACACACACACACACACACACACACACACACACACACACACACACACACACACACACATTTCGTTCATCTGTAGTGTTGCAAAACTTTCAGAATCCGATAGCAGGTTTCGTTTTCAGCAGGAAAAAGCAAGTACAATTCATGTGGCAATGCAACTATTTCACTAAATGGGTGGTACTTACACACTGAAGACACACTTGCAATAGACGCATCTTTCATCCTGCCTCCTTCCTCCACTTAAACCCTGATTTTTTTTCCTAGGCTTTTTTCGGTTAAACTTAATCTCCAACCAATCCTTTATGACCTTCACACTCCTATACGAACGATAAACTAAATAGGATTAGGGATGACAGTAAAGGAGTGAGACTGATTGATAATAATACACAAAATATACAGTGAATGACCGTGATTCTGTTATCTGAATTAGCTTCTAGATCTACTCTTATTTTAGTCTTTCTTCTTCTTCTCATTCTTTCATTACATTATACTAATTATATCAATTTCTGTAACGTAGTTAGTCCACTGAATTTACACGGTGAGGGAAATTCACAACTATGTCTGCACAGTCCGGTGGATTTGTTATTTTTGACCAGTTTTGCCACCACGATATTTCTTCATTAGCATACACCACACATCACTGGCCTCCAAACTGTGTGCTTTGTGCTTTGAACTAAAAAACTTTTGAAAAAAAAAAAAAAAAAAGGACTATGGCTAGTTTCCTGTACTGAATATGGAAAGAGCATTATGTGACTATATTTTCATTCATGGAAGTCGAAACTTTGTCCGCTGCAAAAACAATAAATGAATATAGTTTGCAGCAATAGTTCATGTCAATTTCTGTTTTGTTTACGAATTTTTCATGTAAACAATTCTCAAGGGGAAAACATACAATGAAATAAATTTGGGCCAACAACTTAGGTGTTTTTTCTCAGATTCCCAGAGGGAGTAGAGAGATGCCGATTATTTTACTGTATACGAATAATTAGGCCCTGTGTGGCGTAGCATACTAAATGAATCACTCAAAACCTTTTCCTTTCCATAATAATTTGTGATGTGGCGAGGCAACAGCAACATTAAAAACTGGGCCTTGAAAATATTTCTTGTGACACCAGCGGGTGCAGTTTATAACACTCTTGAAGCCCTTTGCTCATTACTCAGTATGTGGCCTATAATATTGGAATCATATTGAATTGGTCAACATATCTCAGCGACAAGGAGGACTATGATGAGATAGTGTCGATCGGGATGGATTAGCCTACAGTAGCTGTGTTATCACAAGATATCCATTTCAGTATGCGATATTTCTTGAGAACACATCTCTGGTCACAGTATTTCGTCTTTGACAAGGCTCCTTTCACCGAACCATATTAATGCTATCCCACCTTAACTACTGGGCTGGGTTGTATTCATGTGCTTAGATGCTGATGGGGATGGGGGGGGGGTTAAATCCCCTTGGACATCTGGGTCGGGAGGATGTCCTATATATCCCCCCCGCTTACGGTTCATGTATTCCGGAGGAAAATTGTATTTAATCTGTATTTTCTCTCAGGACACTTACATTGAGGTCCACTGCAGGACCGGCCTATCCCTACCGAAGCAGGGATGATACCGCCAATGTATCTCTACCAAGTGGTTTATGCTGACTGGTAGAGACTGTATGTAGGGTGAGAAGTGCTTGTAAGTGTAATTGTAGTGTTGTAGTGGCTTTGGATGTGTGTGTAGTCTGTGAACCAAGTGTAGTCGGCCCACCTTAAGCCGATTGGGTGCAAGCATACTAGTATGCGACACTGGTTCAACCACAGCACCCCTTGTGTCCGCCAAAGTAGCAAGTGGCTTAGTGAACGCTTCCCAAAGTTTTTACAACTCTGGCGGGAGGCGAACCCGCGCTCACCAGCTTGCAAAACGCACACTTTACCACATATATATATATATATATATATATATATATATATATATATATATATATATATATATATATATAACAGATTTGGAAACTAAAACTGCAGAACGTCTAGTATCCAGTAATGTAAGTTGATCCAGTGTATCAAGCTAATCTTTGAAAAAGAATACAACTGTGATGATGAGCTGAGTCAGATTTGCCTACAAGTAATGAATTGTGTTATCTGTGCTGTCGTTATGATAACTAAATTATATTGTCTAATTTAATAGCATTTGTATACAAGCAGTTGTATTACCTCACTTCCCTTTGCAGTGACTTTCTCACCTAAGTGCTCTTTGGTCTCGGAAATCGCCCTCACCTCCCTAGTTATCGAAATATATCTAACCAAGGACTGGACTGGATTGTGTACAGACATGGAATTGCGTACTTGTGAAAGTACTTGTACGATAGCCAAAGAATGAAGGTATTTGTTAAATATGCATATGTATCAGAATTAATACAGGGATGCTTATTACTATATAACTTCACTGTGTCTTCCAACTGTCTACACAATAGCCTCGGAATGTCATTCTCATTTGACAGATTGACAGAGGGTAAAGATCGCTGAATGACTGTGGGGGTTAGAAGGAGGTGTTATTTATTGTGAGTGACAGTGTATTTTCATATAAGGACAGAGTCGGATTTGGCACCAAAATTAACATTGTGTAGGGTAAGGCTAAGTGAATTCTTGGTAATTGTTGTTCTTTTACACTGATTCACTTTATTTTCTGTGAAAAAGTTCAGAACTGAATATTTTATTCTCATGGGATTAAGGTGTGTAAAATGTTGAGTAAATGAGCAGATGTTTGTTAGTTAGTTTTCATGAATAAAGTGCTGCTCGAATGTGCCGACTGGCTAAGACAGTTTTGTCTCACAAAATCCAAACTATGGAAAAGAATGTTGAGAAGACTGCTGTATGTCTACACATCGGAGAATTCCTTAACTCTACATAATATATGTCATAGGGCAAATGGAAGCTCATTAACCCCTCTCCGAATGAAATTAGAAGAGACAGAGAACAACTAGACTTCGAGTCTATAGCACAGCCCTTTTCCAGTAAAGTACCCAGTCGTCATGGGAGTCTTTTAAAATAACCCGAATTCCTGATAGAATATCGATAGGCATACATCTTACATTTTGGTGGTAGCGAGGTCAAGAATAGGTCTTCTCTTCAGCCTGTCCGACATTTAATACCGAAGGTCTTCTCTTCAGCCTGTCCGACATTTAATACCGAAGCTGTCTGCCATCTACTACTTAGCCAGTCTGCTGTTTAATACAGATGCTTTCTGTCATTTAATACAAAAGCTGTCTACCATCCACTGCTAAGTCTGTATGCTATTTAATAAAGTAGCTGTCTGCCACCTGTCTGCCATTTCATACAGAAGCTCTCTGCCATCTGTCATCAATCCCGTCTGTCATCTTACCTGCCAACCACGAATCTGCTGATTAAACCCCCAGTGACCCAGCGACCAGCAACTCACCCTTTCTCACTCCCTGCCCCAAACCAGCTGACAACAAGACTGCAACATCATGTCAGAGCAAGCCAGTGGATAAACTCACCCACAGTTTAGTCTCTGTATTCACTGCGATTCTCATCATATGCAACATAATCAGCTAGGGAGTTAGAACCATTCAGTGGAAAGTTTATACCATTACATCTGGACCAATAAAGCTTATACTTTTTTTTTTATGATTTAATAATTGTTCTTAGAACAACTTCCCTAGATCATCTTTCATACTCACCGTTTTCTTTACCTTATTCATTAATATGAACACTTCATATGTTAATGTATATAAAGACTCCCCTTTGTTAATTGTTATTGTACATAATAATTTGTATTTGGTAAAAAAAAATTCTCTTCACTTGCATTCACTTGATTTAATATTTAAGTTGTACCTAGTTTTTTTCTCTCTCTTCTTTTTCATGACATTCTTACGTTAAGAAGTTTAATTTACCTGAAGACGATACACATTCATCCAGAGATGAAATTAATACAGTCATGTTCCAGGCACGAAAGTCTTACCCGTTTATGAAATGGAAAGACATATTTCTGGAATATCGTTCAATCAAATGAGTCACAAATACCGGTTTTTGTTGCTTCAACTAATTTTTCCAGTGTAAAATTTTCATATCCTACCACCAGTACATCACACATTCATCAGTTACTTTCTGTTAGAGACTCACTTTCCTTATCCTCTCCTACCATTCACAGCACTTGTGTTACTACTGTACCAAGAATAACTGCTATTAACGCCCATTCTCTGGCAACATTTATAACTATGGCAACACTTCCTGCACCTCTTGGAAGATGCATCACGCCCTAAATGCATGGGTATGAATCTTGTTATTAACGTTAGTGATGCCCGGCCTGCAGTTACAAACAAAGCATTTACAACAGGCAGTGCTAAGATTTGCACACCTTAGAGGCAGACTAGATGATGGTTATTCAAGAGTGGGTTCTCTCATAAAATATAGCGTCTTAGAGAAGTAGATTTTTTTTTTTTTTAATGTTTTAAAATTTGTTGATTTTTTAACACCACATGAAGGGAAGATGCTTGATGTGCATCTACAGATTGTTACAAAGCATGAAGCAAAATAATTTCATCCCTCACGTACAAAATGCACTGTTTGAGACAACTGTGGCATGGCCCGGAGCAGGAACTGGACTTATGAGGCATTGCGAAACAGCCTGTGGGTTGACACTGATGCTACGGGAAGAACCACATTACCTTTAAATGATGCAGCAACGTTCTTTTGTTATCTCAGGTTCCTAAATCGTTTTAGCAAGCATGAATTAGACGCTGCAGTAGAGATTCAGTTTTATCCAAGGAATGACAACCATGCTAGCTGTACAAATGGAAGAGGAACTTGGTACCATACCTACTCAAACGGTCAGTACAGTTCAACTAGTTACTAGCCCAACACCTACTCAGTCGGTGAAGGACACATTTCACGTCCAGTTAACAGATAAAACGTCACACCATATTCATCAACCATCTCACGTGCAAGACCTGAATCACAATATATATTCTCTCGTGGTTGTGCCAGATCTAAAAGCAGAACTAAGACACTTTGTTACTCCGTTTCTTACGAAGTGAAATCATAGGTTAGGTCATGCCCGTCCGTCCGTTGGTTCATACGTCCGTTCATCCGTTCCAAGCTGACCAGTTTTCTACTTTTCAAACTTTATATCCTTTATATCTCTTTTACTGTAACAGGTTTACAGGTTGTAACAATGCGGAATGTAGTCTCTCTGAGACTTGTTGGTATCGTTAACGTTCAGGTCATCCAGTAGACCACTGCTGTATAAGACTTGAAGGTGAACGAGGACACAAGTGTGATAGTAGATCACCTTAATGACCATTCCATAACAGGTACTGTACTAACCATTACAGTCGTCATCATTTTACCAGCCAGTGCCGTGTCCTTGCCAGCAGACCGTCCAGGGAAACTCCACACGAAAACCAGAAAACACCTCCATTACAACACAAAATTATGAACTCCCCATACACAAGATTGGTCCCGACTCACTGAGGTGTATTTATTTCAGGTTATTGTGAAAGAGTCCGTACATCATTTTTTATGGACTCTGGGTCTATGTTGAACTTGAGATATGAATCCTACAGAGACAGTATTAAATGGAAGACCAAACGGGTTTGAATTCTTGAGCCGCCTGACATGCGCTTCTGTGATGTTGATAGCTCAGAATTTTATATGAAGGGCAAGGTAATTCTTGAAATACAACTCAATGAATTGATAAAACCTTCCATAGCTGAGTTTTGTCACAAACAAACTCCGGTATCCCACAGATGTTTTGACTGGTACTGGCACCATGGCTTAACATTCTACTGAACTGATACCTGCTTGTAGAAGAATTACAGCAAAGGGACTTTATATTTCAAGCATGAATTGCCCATATTCTTTTCATCCACAGGTAACATCGATGACATAGTCAGCCATAACCCCTATTCCACAGCCACCAGTAGATAGAAATAAAGATAATTTAGTACCAGTATCTCATAACACCCCCCCTAGCAGTTATCCAATGGTTGACCTATAATTTAATAACAAATTCTTCTAAGACAATTTGCAACACTTAGATATGAAAACAGCAGTTACAAAACAGTTCACAGTTATGTTGCCGCACGAATTCACGAAAGTCTCTGCTCGTTTTGTAGGTGCAAAAGGAGTGAATGTATTAACCTTACCTGCAACGTGTTGTGTGAATGGCTTAACATATGAGTCAGCCTTGCGTTGTGTTGGAGGATAATTTATGTTATCTTTACCTACTAAATGTCACTATTGCTCCATTAAAGCTTTAAAGGGGTCCAAAGATTACTGATATCCTGGTGTACCCATTGACAGTAAGAGTGTGCCAGGATATACCATTCTCTGTAACTGCCATGGATGATGATGATGATTTACTTGGTGTATATACCATTGAAAACTCAACGGATTCTGCTAGGAATCCTTCAGCTGACATTACCCTTGAAGTAAACCCCGGAGATTTTCCTGAACATAAAGTACAATTAATTAATCTTTCGCGGACCTACTGACATATTGTGGTCTTACCAGGTGAACCTATGGTGAAAACGAACCTTATGAAGCACACCACTGAACTGATACCAAACTCAGACAGTTTATATCCCAGCATACAGATTACCCCATAGCTTGCGAAAAGAAGTTGACGAGATAGTGCGGGATATGCTTATTCAGGATATCACTGAACACTCCTTTAGTTGACCACCTTGAAGTAAATTCTCACTGTACCCAATCGATTGCCATTTTCAGTCTTAAAAGGTTTACTGGAATCACTTGACGAGAATAACATTGTGTTCAATTCCCTTGACTTAGTGGCAACTGGCAAGTAGAAATGGAAGAGTTGGCTTGCCCCATGACTGCATTCAGTATCCCTTCTGGGCACTATCATTTTAAAGGGCTTCCTTTTGATCTTTGAAATACTCCATCAATATTCACGAGGCTTATCTATTGAATTCAGTGGTCTGATTGGCCATTCTCTTTTTGCTTATGTAGATGACATCAATGTGGTGAGTAAATCAATCCCGAAACATTTTGCCGAATTACAGCAAGTTTTCCATCTCCTCCAAATTGCCGGTCTAAAAGTTATGTCAGTAATCGCAACTTCCTGCGTAAGAAAACTAAATTTCTTGTACATGTGAATGATATTGAGAGAATTCTTACCTCAGTTGAGAAAGTTAACGCAGTTGCTAACTTCCCAGAACCACAAGTACAGATAATGTAATGAGTTTCCTTGGACTGAGTGGCAACTATCGGTGATTTATTCAAGGTAATGCAAACTCTGCCGCACCTCTTACCAAACTACTAAAAAAAAAAAAACGAACATTTGTTTGGATTAATGGCCAGTTTCATGCCTTTGAAACAATGAAGACACTGTTTGTTAATGTCCCAGTCCTGGCATTCCCTAACTGAAGGAAGCATTGTTTTCTTTGTACAGACACATCTGCTGTAGACCTAGACACAGTGTCGATGAAAGTTGATCATATAAGGAGGGAACACGTGACTGTGTAAGCTAGTCGTGCCCTGAATGCTGCTAAACGTAATTACAGTGTTACTAATGGCGAGGCTTTAGCAGTTGTGTGGTCTCTCAAACAATTCAGAGACATAATGTATGGGCATCCAGTGCATATCCAATAAGTCAGCTCCTACTCTGTGACTTACTTAAAGGAATAAATTTTACCGGTTGAGTAGCACGATTGTCCGTTGTAATACAAGATTTCAACCCCTCATTTGAGTACGTGTCTGGTAAATCAAGTGTAGTTGCAGTTGCTCTTTCACGTCATGTAACCGCGGCAGTCTCACCACATCAACCAAGTGAAATATATTACACCACTCTAGCCTCAGATGTTATCCACAGTTTTCCGTGCACAGATCCTCTGTGGTCTAAGGCTATTTGCTTCCTGGAGTCGGGAGACGCTTCGACTTTATATGATCTGACAGTGCCAGTAGATGAACTCACGTTGGACAATGATATCTTGAATAGGAAGACAGCCCTTACCGGTAGGGACATACTTAATAAAGAGGCACGTCATCCCTTTGTCCCCACTGATTTAATACCTGCAGTACTCCACATCGTTCATAATACACCTCTTGTACCCCATCCGGGAAAAGGTTGGTGTTTGAGACAAGCAGTTCTTTCATTCCATTGGCGTACTATGTGTAAGGACATCAGTGTTTACTGTGACTCCCTTGTTCCCTGTAAACGTGATAAAGGGTCAACCGGATCATTTGCTCCACTCATACAAGCCGAGGCGTTTCCAAAAACGTTAGAAAATAAGGTTGAAAGAGGAGAGAATTTTAAAGTTGGTTTTGTTGTGGATGACAGAAGAAAGATCAAGATGAGTCTGGGGTTTGATTGCAGTTTTATTCCCGTTCGATCAGCGAAGTTAAGCAACGTTGGGTCTGGTTAGTACTTGGATGGGTGACCGCCTGGGAACACCAGATGCTGTTGGCATAACGTTCTCCCTACGTGTCAAGTGGGGTTGGTGGAGGATTAGTGCCCCTCCCTGTAAAACAATTAACTCTAAGCCGTTGGCCACCCCGTTTGGGATACATGGCGTCTGGCAATGAATGAAAAAAAAAAAAAAGTTATCTTGACACCCCGTACTAAGGTGAGGGTGGTTTATGTGAGCCAACGTCATGCCCTCTAGTCGGCTTTTTCTACCATACCTCTTCTTATTCCTATCGCATCCCAACCCCTTCTCAGTCTTCCTTGTGCCTTGGTTGTCTCTGGCTCTCTGAGCCACCTCTCCTATTTTCCCCTGTATATAACTGGTTGGGTCATGTTTGTGGGCACGTGTATGAATCTGGTGATTTCCATCAAGTGTGTGATGTGGCTTTGCATGACATCACGTTGTGCTATGCGCGACATTCCCTTGCTATTACCTCCACTGCTGTTTCCTCTAGGTCGCTCGAATTTAAGCACGACTTTCCTCAAACCTCTGTATTACATATTAACAGCATATATTATCACTAGCTATTATGCAGTGTGTTTAGATACCTTAGTGTTCTGACATCACTCGGTCATGCCAAGTTG
This sequence comes from Coenobita brevimanus, assembly GCF_032717465.1. Lineage (NCBI taxonomy): Eukaryota > Metazoa > Arthropoda > Malacostraca > Decapoda > Coenobitidae > Coenobita > Coenobita brevimanus. The sequence goes on from NC_137041.1 coordinate 29,853,222, forward strand.
TTGTACCTACGACACTAGGTATTAACAATTTACATAATCTGTCATAGCATATTAATGCGTGGTATTCGTCACAATATACTATATACTGTACACAATAATACTGCAGAAACATAACATGCTGTGGTAATATACTGGACGGAGTAAATATATGGTTGTAAAAGCTGAACATAGGAAATTGCATTGTAGTACCATAATGTGTATATGCATTTATATAAATGGTAATATAATTCCAGTACCATGATAAGTCTGTAGTAGTCAACTGTATTAAGAATCAGCCATATGTAATGTACCTATTCTCTCTCTCTCTCTCTCTCTCTCTCTGAATTATATTAATATTGTTGCACAAAATGGACACATGTATATCAGTTTTATCATCTATGCATAGTCAGATTAATTTTATGTAATATGTTACCCCATAATTTTCCTTCATTTTCTCTTCTTTCTTGTCTTTGTATATATAATTTACAATATATACATAATATACACATTTCACTCAGGGGACCTCACCTGAAGGTTTACTCTTCCTCCCGTAAATACTGATTCCAAGTTTGCAATCCTTGCTTGCATTCTGTGCATAGCCAATAGTAATATAATAAATATAATGGAGAAGCATATAAGACTGGAGCTGGGCTACACACATATTGTGGATTGAACATACTCGTAGTCAGTTCTTCCCAGGGCTTCATTGTTTGATTGATTAAATGCATTGTTTCAACTTAGGTGTTGTCAACTTAATATTTGTGCTTATCTTTAAATCCATCTTAGGCAGTGGCGGCAAGTGTATATGTGAGTGATAAAGGATGGCATAGTGATTGTTTGTAGCTAAGGTGGACAGAGATGGTGTAAGTACAGAACAATAGTCAGGTGTTATGTATAGTCCTGATGCTGAAGTATGAGATGATGGTGTATCAGAGCAAATTACGAAAACTAATGTGTTATGAGTGATATAGAAAAACTCCTAAATATTCGCCATAAATTACTAGGTAATAGTGTCACATACATGAATGAAATAGGCGCCAAATTGAAAAAACTCGAATGTCTAAGAGAAACTGAATAAGATTAATATTGTCACAATAATATTGCATGTCACATTTCACCTTCACACATTGTCTCTGTCCCTCCAATCATTAATGTTGCAAGTAGAGGATTTTATTCGCCTGTTAGCAGGTGTTGTCAGTGGTCATGCTACCCTTGACCTTGTTCGTATATCAGGCCTTCGTTTTATTCTGGAATGGGCCCGCACCAATTTTTGTCTCCATCCAGTTTTCGTTACTCAAGTCTAGAATTGTACTGTTCTTCATTAGAAGCTATCTTCTTTTCCACGACTCTCATGGTCCATATCCCTGTTCGTTCTACAATCACCCTTGCACTCTGCCAACAACTTCCCTTCCCTGTGCCTTTCAATGCCTCTCTTTACACTGCATCCGTGTACTGTGAGTTCATTTTTCTATCTCACTACCATATGTCTGCGGATTTTGTCACGTCAGATCTCTTACGCTCATGTTCGTCCAGTGCTCAATCTCTTCGTCTTTGTCCTGTACTTCTCTTTAATATCCTTCATATCACAGCTACCCCTTATGAGAATGTTGTAACCTTTCAGTCAAGACTATTCCTTCAGCATGTTTTTTCACCCCTGCACCCAACGTATCCGTTTTTTTTTTTTTATACTCACTTGGACAATGTACATTATTTTTATTTTCGTACACCGTCATTTCTTAGTGTTACCTGTCCAAACATCTGTGTCCGTCACTCGAAGTTTCTGGTTTTTACATTACCCCAGACTATTGCTTCCTCGAGTCAAATTCTCTTTTTCTACATACCGAGCATGCCAATCCTATGCTCTCCGTTCACATAACTTTGAAATCTTTGCACCGACGAATATCACATATTTTCCCCACTGATGGTGCAAGTATTACTTCTCCTCAGCTAGACATGACTGAGTACCTAAACAATTCTGATTCTGAGTAATCAGATGTCTCACTTCCTTCATCATTCCTTTTGAGCCCTCATTTTGTATAGCCTCCTATTGCAATCACCCAAATCAGACGTTTGATCGTAGTGGTTTTTGTCCATTGCTGTGTTAAACGTATGGAAAAAAAAGACTGGAACAAACTAGGAGAGAAAATAAATCAAGAAAAACTGTGAAACTTGTTAACTGTGGAAGTGGCGTGGAGATATCACAACCTGATCCTGAAGTCGAAGAAATTTGAGTGGGAACATGACAGCCCACTACCCACTGCCCAGAGGCAACCACACCTGCAACGCCATCCACTCCACCCTTACTATGCAGTGTTGACTTGTGTGAAGACGTGTGGATATCCAACTAATTATATGAACATTATTTGGTTATTACGAGATCTTATTCCCTTGCTAGGTCATCGTAAATTCTGCATAAACAGCTATTATATTAACGATGTTTTAAAATTGGTCACTAAAACATACACCCGTATTTTTATTTCTGACCATAAAACCATCTTATAATTATTATATATTCATTAATCTTGTTATTACCAGATTAATAATTACTTATTTAGCCCACCATATTAACTGATCGAATTATCTTTCACTTCTATGTGTACACTATTTTAGTTAACTATATCCCTATCAACTGGAATGGTCTTATTATTTGTATAGGGATACTATACTGTCATACCTTTTTTTATCCACTTATATTATCAACGTAGTATTATTATTTTTTTCGTCTTATATTAATATCTATTTCTACAACATGTTGGGAGACACGTATTTTTACCCGGGGAGGGACAAATGTAATATGCAGTGTAAGTGAACGGCTAATTGCTTATGAATTCTCATGACTGAGGCACTGCTTGAATGTGCTGGCTGGCGATGACTGTTTCCTTTCTGGCAAAACGCAGACTTGCAAGAGAACAACGAGAAAACTATACTATGTGCACTCACCTGAAAATTTCTTAGCTCGGTCTAATGTGATGGCATTGGTAATGGAAGCTCACCTCTCTCCGAATGAGATTAGGAGAGGCAGAGAACAACTAGACTCCGAGAGAGTGGCACAGCCCTCTTCCAATAAAGTACCTTCTTTCAGTAAAGTACCTTGCCATCGAGGAAGTCTTTCAAAATAACCCGATTTCTAGGTGGAATACCAATAGGCCCACGTCTTAGAGATTCTCAGTAAACTGAAAAAAAAACACACACACACACACTGCCTCAGATAGAAAAAATATTAGTTTTTATATATTTTTTCCTTTATGGAAAGAAAAAGGAATCAAAGGCCATGAGCCTGCAACTTGTTCCCTCCAAGAAAAAAAAACAAGAACAAGATAACAGAGAGCCAGATTCAAGATCTCCTCATTTCCAGATGCCTGGACGCTCCGTTTGAAAGACTGCAGGTCATAGGCAATAGGAAATACAGACAGAGGGAGACAATTCCAGAGTTGACCTGTTGCATACATAAAAGACTGAGAGTAACGGTTAGCTCTCGCATTAGAAAGATGGACAGAAAAGGGATGAGAGTTTGTTGCTAGAGGGTTGCTGCGCGCCGGCCGTAGTGGTGGAGGGATGCAAGCAGACAGTTCCACTGAAGTAGCAGTAGAAGAGATAAGATGCAACAGTGCGGCGAAGAGACACATATTGAGGGAATCAGTAAGAGGAGGAGAGTTAATGAGATGAAAAGACTCTGCCTCCATCTTGTTGAGAAGGGCTGTGTGTGTGTGTGTGTGTGTGTGTGTGTGTGTGTGTTTATGAGAGGAAGAAGGAACCAAAGGCCGGGGGCCCGCAATACTTGTTCCTTCCAAGAGAAAAACAAAATACAAGAACGAGCCAAATTCAAGATCCGTCATTTCGAGATGCATGGACACACCTCGTTTGAAAGACTGGAGATCATAGGAAGCAGGAAATACAAACAGAGGGAGACAGTTCCAGAGTTGACCTGTTGCATAAATGAAGGACTGGGAGTAACGGTTAACTCTTGCATTAGAGAGTTGGACAGAAAAGGGATGAGAGTTTGCTGCCAGACGGGTGCTACGCGCCCGTGGTAGAGGTGGAAGAATGCATGCAGACAGTTCAGAGGAGCAGTGACCATTGAAGTAGCAATAGAAAAGAGATAAAGATGCAACAGTGCGGCGAAGAGACAGAGGTTGAAGGGAGCCAGTACGAGGATGAGAGTTAATGAGGCGAAAAGCCTTTGACTCCACCCTATTGAGAAGAGCTGAATGTGATAAGCCTCCCCACACATGAGAGTTGTACTCCGCACAGGGGCGGATAAAACCCCTGTATAGAGTCAACAATTGTGCAGGGATAAAGAAGGAACAGAGTCGGCTTAGCACATCTAATCTCTTGGAAGCAGATTTTACAAGAGATGTAATATGATCTTTCCAAGATAAGTCCCGACTAAATGAAACCCCAAGCATGTTCAAGGATGATGCAGGATTAAGCTGAATATTATTAAACATTAGTGGGTATACCTGTGGAAGATTTTGTCGGGCTGGTAGGTATAAAAGCTGAGTCTTTGATGCATTAAAAACAACCAGATTATTTTTACCTCAGCCAGAGATACGAGCCAAGTCAAACATTAAGTGTGCCATAGCCTCATCCCTTGTTTGTTGAAGTAACTGCTGAGATGAACGTTGCGTGAACCGAATGGAAAGATGAAGGGTGGAGTCATCAGCTTAAGAGTGGATAGGGTTAGATGTACAGCTTAGAAGGTCATTGATGAATAAAAGGAAGAGAGTTGGTGATAAGACAGAGCCCTGAGGAACACCACCGTTGATAGATCAAGGAGAAGAACGATTGCCGTCAACAACAGAGGCTATAGAACGACCAGAAAGGACGCTAGAGATGAAGGCACAGATATAAGGATAGAAACCGTAGGAGTGCAGTTTGGAAATAAAAGATTTATGCCAGACTCGATCGAAAGCCTTAGAGAAGTCAAGTGCAATGGCAAAGCTTTCGCCCAAGTCCCGAAAGGAGGACGACCAGGAGTGTGCAGCTTCACCTGCCATGAGAGTTGTACTCTACACTGGGACGAATAAAACCCGTGTATACAGTCAGGAACTGAGCAGGGTAAAGAAAGCTTGGACTCGGTCTAGCACAGCCAATCTCTTGAAAGCAGATTTTACAAGAAAGGTAACATGTTCTTTCCCAGATAAATCTCGAGAGAATGAAATCCCAGTATGTTTAAAGATGATGAAGCACTGAGCTGAATCTATCTATCTATATACCTAGGCTGCTTCCCCCATGGAAAGGGAGGTAGCCGAGACAGGACGACACACTCCGCATTTACTCATCCATTCAAACACAGTCAATCGCATCTTAGCCCCAAAGGGGAGAAGGGACAGATCCTCACCGCACCACACCGCACATGGGTCAACTGCCCAGTGGAATCAGTGACATCCGCAGCAGGGCCCGACAGCAGAGCTGGTTTACCCATGCCACATCATAATAGACCCATCCCCTTACTCGCACCTGACCTGACTAGCTAATTAGACCAAATGCGGGAGAATATCCCCTCAGGGCTGCGTCATCATTTATTCATTCACAATTTCTCTCCATTTATTTCTGTCATGCACAGCCACTCTTCCTTGCTCAACAGATATCCCTCTCTCATCCAGCGCTCTCTTCACACTGTCCATCCATCCTATTCGTTGTCTCCCTCTCAGCCTTACACCTCTCACATCAGATCTAGTTATCTTTTTCACCAATTGCTCATTATCCATTCTCTCCATATGCCCAAACCATCGCAACACCCTCTGCTCAACTCTACCAGCCATCTCCCGGACAACTCCAGTTCTCCTTCGCACTTCATCATTTCGCACTCGATCCATACGCGTCACTCCACACATACTCCTCAGACACCTCATCTCCATTACATTCAAACTTTTCCTCTCTGCTACACCCTGAATACTTTTTAAAATTAGAGGGTACTCCTGTGGAAGGTTTTGTCTGGTTGATAGATGTAAGAAATGAGTTTTTGATACATTAAAAACAATAAGATTATTTTTTACCCCAATCACAGATATGAGTCAAGTCAGACATTAGGTGTGCCATTGCCTCATCCCATGTTTGTTGAAGTAACTACTGAGATGGTTGCTTCTGGAAGGGAAGAAAAGGCGTAGGATGGAATCGTCAGCATATGAGTAGATAGGGTTAAAAATACAGCTTAGAAGGTCACTGATGAATAGAAGGTAGAGAGTAAATGAAGGGACAGAGCCCTGATGAACACGACTATTGATAGCTCTAGAAAAAGAACGGTGGCCATCTACAACAGTAGCTACAATGACCAGAAAGGAAGCTAGAGATGATGGCACAGATTAAACGATAGAAACCATAAGAAACCTGTTTGGAAAATAAAAGATTTTTGCCAGACTCGATCAAAAGCCTTTGAGATGTCAAGTGCAATGACAAAGCTTTCGCCAAAGTCCCGAGAGGTGGATGACCAGGAGTCTGAACGGTAGGCGAGAAGATCGGCAGTGGAGCATCCCTGGTGGAACCCATACTGACGATCAGAAGGAAAGACAAAGGATATTAAAGATATTGGGCAATAGTTAATGGGATGGGAATGTTCACCCTTCCTTGGGACAGGCTGAATGAGAGCAAACTTCCGCAAGAAGGAAAGGTGCAAGTTGACAGAGGCGAAAGAGTATACCTAGGCAGGGTGTATGCACAGAAGCACAGTTTTCGAGGACAACAGGAGTGACCTTCTCAGGACCATATGCCTTGTTAGTGTTAAAGCCAGATATGGCAGAAAATACATCAGTTACAGAAATTTTTATGTCAACCATAAGGAAGTGGGGGGGGGGGGAATGATGGAGGAACAGCACCGGAATCGTCTAAGATGAAATAGAAAAAATTGCTACAGAGCTATCAGAGTAGAAAAGAGGAGGGAAGGATGATGAGATAAAGTTGTTAAAAAGGTTTTTGGCAAGGTGCCAGAAGGAGCGGGAAGAATTCGAGTTGGAGAGCTCGGAGCATACAGTACAAATGAAATTATTTTTAGCACAGTGATGAACAGACTTAGCATGACTCCGGGCAGAAACAAAAGATATGAGATTCAGGAGTGGGTTGGCTCCAGTACCTTTTGTTGGCCTTCTCCTCGTTGTGGACAGCATTAGAACAAGCGTGATTAAACCAAGGCTTTTTGCATTAGTCATAGGATATGGGAAAGGAATGTATGCTTCCATGCCTGAGAGAATAAACAATGCACAAGGCATATTCAGATGGCTCCTGGCAATGGAAGCAATAATCAATCCAGGGATAATTTAAAAAAAACTATTGCCTGAGGGCCTCCGAATCAGCAGCTCCAAAATGCCAACTGACACTTCTAGGGAGGGTCCACAGGCCTCACTAGAGCGAAAGGCCAGGTTAAGGTTATAAGGTGTGACCAGAGGAGTTCAACAGAGAGGGAAGATTAACAACATGAGCAGATGGATTAGTTGTAGGAAAGAGGTCAGGTATGTTGGAATTCTCTCCAAGCCGGTCAGGGATACGAGTAGGGTGCTGTACAAGCTGCTCCAGGTCATTAACGATAGAAAAAATGTAGGCTTGTTCACCAGGTGGATCAGTGAAAGGAGAGGAGAACCAAAGGTTGTGGTGAATATTGAAATTTGCTGGAATGGATATTTCAGAGAAAGGAGAAATGGATAGGATATGTTCCATATTAAAAGATAATCAAAGATTTTTTCATAGCCAATAGAATTAGGGGATAAGTAATCTGCACATATATAGCAGTTAGAGAATGACAGGAAATCTAAATCCAGAGAGTAAAGAATTCAGAAGATTCAAGTTCATGAACATGAGAGCATGATATGTCGTTGTGTACATATACACAACAGCCACGTTTGACTCTTAAATGAGTGTGGAAAAAGTAGGAGGATACAGAGATGGATTTGCTGTCAGTCGCCTCAGACAGCTAAGTCACAGGAAGAGGAGGTGAGCTTTAGAGGAGGAGAGTAGGTGCTCAACAGAGAGAAAGTTAGAGGAAAGGCAGCGGATGGTGCAGAAGTGAAGAAGAAGCGAGTCAGACAGTCGTTCCATGCATTTCACTGGGTCGTCACCGGGAGATGGGCGGATGGCGGGAGCCTTTGATGGTCCCCACTCCCCCCCGGAGACTCCGAGGCTATGTATTGAGATGCCATGTGTTCTCGTTTGAAAATTTGAAGGAAGAGTACTGTGTAATGTGCATGAAGTTTGGTGTTGACAGTTAGAGAAACTTGTACTGGAGAGCATGCTGGTCTACTCTCTGTGATACTAAAATAATGAAAAAGTTCAACAAAGGAAGATTGTCAGGAGCTAGTCCCGAGGGCTGACGAAACGTGAGCTCCAGTTCTCCCTGTCATCAGCTTTCCATCCAACTTGGGAGTACCGCGCTGCTCGAATGGTTCTACAGTCTACTCCCTCCTGACCTGCATAACCTTAAGAGATTCTAGAACTAATCAGTTTTAGAAATATTCCTTGACTTCCTCCCATGATGCTACACAAACTCTAACATTTCTGTCTCTCTTTTGCAACTTCACTCTTGCCACCACCACCAGCTAAGGACGAATCAAGCAAATCCAACTTTCACCACCCTATCATATTTACAATAAAATTACTTTCTTGTGCGGTGCATTACTGAATAATTCATAGTGACACTCTTGTACCGTAATGGTATTTTTAAATGAAGAAGTGCTAAGTTAGAAATGTAGTTATTTCTTCCTATGTAAGTAGAAATTATTGTATCATCTCATTATTTTTTTTTATGGACATTCTCATAACAAAAGTTATTAAAGAAAAAGTTATACTAATTATGCTGGAGTTCTGTAATGTTTGCTGCAGTATTTAGCATTATATTCTTGTCAGTGTGCAGGAAGTAAGGCAAGCTGGATGTGTGGAATGCAGCTCAATACAAACTGGATAAACTATTGCCACACGTGGAAATATTGTTATTAGGAAAATAAACAGTGTCGACTGCACTTGGACACTCACCGATACATTGCAGAAAAAAAACAATACTTTCTGTAATTAGTAGGGTTATACAGTAATTGTTTGGAAAATAAAATACTGACCCCTAACATAATAAGTGTTTCCTAATGATACAAGGCGGGGTGTCAGGTGAGTAAGGTCCACCTAACTGGACAAACAAATCGAAAGGTCTTACTTACCTGACGTGGTAATACCGGTGTTTGTGTGTGTGTGTGTGTGTGTGTGTGTGTGTGTGTGTGTGTGTGTGTGTGTGTGTCCTCTTGTGGTTTATGCTTTTACAGTAAAATGCAAGGTTACGATCTAGGGAGAAGCCCTCGCGAGTCATTCGTCAAGTAATGGCATTTTCTCAAATATGAGCGGCCCGACCTGGCCCGGTCCGACCTGGCCCGACAGTAACGCTTTTAAAAAGCTTATATCTCATCAACCACAGGTTTGCACCATATGAGAGCCCAATTCTTTAAGCTTTGTTTTTGACAGGTTTCATCACACCAACGCGGTACACTTGGCACATGAAACGCGCCAAGTGCAGCATGTCGAAAATCTTCAAAAGAGGGCCACAGGCCGGACACTTTGTTGTAAAAGCATGAAACTTGGCAGGTAGATAGCCATCAATATACTCTAGGCATCCTCGGGGTGTCAGACGAAATTTCAGTGCTTTCAGATTAAATAGCCTTACTCGTACCTCGCCAACAAAGGCGTTTTACTGATGATAGGTGGTGGTAAATATCATCCACACAATCCAGGTGGCTGTCCTGTGTGACAAGGCTAATGACAGGTATTGAAGGGATAAGGTGGAAGGAGATATGTTTTTGTTAAGATGACGGTTTGTGAAGGAGCTGAAAGGAGGTAAGCGGGGGGGGGGGGAAGTTGAAACAATGGCGTAGATTAAATAGTAAAGTTTAATAGAAAGTTATAAAGATAAACTGGAAAAATGTCAACAAAAAATTGGACAAAGTTTACAGAAATATTGATTAACAAGCCTGGGCAGAGAAAAACTATGGTAGGTTTCCACTTAATATCATTATCACCATGACATGAATTCCCTACCCACTGACTGAGAGAATATAGGTTCCACAAAGCAAGGAGAGAGAGAGAGAGAGAGAGAGAGAGAGAGAGAGAGAGAGAGAGAGAGAGACAGAGACAGAGACAGACAGACAGACAGAGACAGAGAGAGAATCAACGGCATACCGGTTGAAATCAGCCACATACTCATTCATTGACGGTTTAAGCCCCAGGAATTCTAAATCTGCATGACAAGGCCAACCACCTGTCCATTTGTAATGTATTTTTGTTTGTTTTTGTTTGACTTTGTATATCTTCTTAGATAAATCCAATCCTGCCATTATCTTGTTAAAAAAGAGGATGTCAAGCCCTTGTTGTATTCACCATGCAAAATCACAATTTGTACACCTAATCGTTAATGAGGTTACTAAAACACCTGAATGCCATCCTCTTATAGCTTTCACTTTCAGACTTTTATTTAAATATCAAGGTCACATTTCTTCCCTGTGCCACTCTACTTTCCATTTCCTTCGGACCTTCACCGCACATTACTTTTGTTGCACCAAGTTACTTAAAATTATCTAGACAGTTCAAGTCTTGCTGCAGTCACCAGCACCTCATAATGGTAGTCATATTCTTTCCCAGCAACCATCACTTTAGGTTTCTCTCCTCTAACTGTACTTTCTAATAACGCCGTTCACAAACATCCACAAACATCATAACAATTCTGGATATCACCTGTACATCATCTGAAAGTAGTATTGTATGTTATCCGTCCATCAGATGTGAGGTACTCCACTTCACCATAGGTCAGGTTTTAATTTTTTTTCATAACCTTAACCACACATATTTCGTGAAGCCATGGAAACACTATACGTAATATGAATATATACTGTAAGAATTAAGGGTGTCATTTAAGAAAAGATGCTTAAAAATAAGAATGAACAAGGAAATTGACTGTAAAAATGGGTTTTGGGGGACAGAAAGGGGCTGTGTGATAAAATAAGAATTGGAAAAGAGGAAAGGTAAGATGGTGAGTAAGAAAGTAAAAAAAAAAAAATGGATAACGAAAGTGGACTATACCTCAGGGAAATTCAAGGGAATTAAGTCTAATACTTCCAAGATGACGGATAAATATTGAAAAAAAAAAAGTGGCAATAAAACAACAAAAAATTCATAGTAGGTAAATTATTTTGATGTCTGTTATAGGGATTTCAGGTATACTCGATACAGAGGTGGCAGCAAATTTTTTCAGGTATGCCCGATAAAATGATGCAGCAAACACTATGGTAAATGTAATATAGGTCCCAAAAACAAAGATGGCCACCATACAAAGTCTGTCATACATGAAAACATGAATTACTTTTAAATAAACGTAGTAGAAAGATTTTTCTTTTTTTTTGTCCATGCCCAGTTATCTTATGAATATGGTTGTTTTCTAGCACAGGAAGTGGTAAAATAGGCTAATTGTAAGGCCAGTCATTGTTTAATAATCTCATTAAGAGAATACACAATACATTACAAAAGAAGAAACAGTCAAAATAAAGTCAGTTAACAGTGAATATTATAGAAAGTTATTTTTACCTATGTACTAATCTGATAAAGAAAACTTAAATTTTCATAGTTTTCACTGCATAATAATTACGTCATTATCATGTAAAACATAAGTAAAAATAGCATTTTTAGTGAACCAAATTGTCATGTTTCACCCAGACATTGGATAAACTGTAAATATTATTGTATTGACCTACTTGTGCACCGCGAGATGTCGGTGATCTAATAAGCTGGCCAATTAGACATATGGATGGTTGTTGTTTGTGACAAAAGATCTTGCAGCTTTGACCAGTTTTTTTTGCATGGGCAGTGCTTTGTGTCACACTTTCCCACGCATTTACAGATGACATGAAGTAGTAGATTTAGACATGTTGCAGATAAGAAGAAATCATTATCATCATCCAGCCATTGTTCACTGGATCTGCAGTCGAGTGGTGGTCATCTGCTAGGCACAGGACATTACGTACAAGAAAATCTCTCTTTATATGGCCACGAATGGCACTGGATTTGGGGGTTAGGGCTTCCAGGGGTATCGGTATGACAGGAAGTATATGCCTCTCCACTTGATGCTGGTTGAAGGTCCTAGATTCTCTTATGGACTTTACATTACTCCACACATGAACAGGTACTCCTCAGTGCTCTGCGCAGCCTCCTCAGTTAACTGATTTGACTCTGCAAAATTGGTCTGTCTCCTTCTGACTTCTCTTTCCTAAATTCTGGTGAAACAGGAGACGTATCACGTGTGTTCCTTGTGATTGGAAAGTTCTAGAAGCCTGTGTGTGAGTATGTGTGTATGTGTGTGTATGGTCAACAAGGCTTTGTTCACCGGTGAATTGCTGACAACTAACTGCATCATCTCCTTACTGGCCACTTCGTAATCTGTCGTCAGCTTTTCCTCAGTGTAACTTGCAAGATCATTTCCCATTCCCAGGCTCGCATAGAGCTGTCTATCTATCTATTTATGTATCTATCTATTATGATTTGTAATTATAATATGGAGTCCTAATATATGCTCGGTCACGCGAAAATGGCGTACCATCGACAGTTAATAGTCATAACATATTAATACAATATTCATACAATTATGTTCCATCCATCCATCCATTGCCAGACGCCATGTATCCCAGACGGGGTGGCCAAGGGCTCAGAGTTAATTGTTTTACAGGGAGGGGCACTAATCCTCCACCAACCCCACTTGACGTAGGGATGCCAACAGCATCTGGTGTTCCCAGGCGGTCACCCATCCAAGTACTAACCAGATGTTACTTTTACAATATTATGTATTTCACTTAATTAGCTTATAAGTTCATTATAATGTGTATATAATATGTATTAATATGTTATGACTATTAACTGTCGATGGTACGCCATTTTCGCGTGACCGAGCATATATTAGGACTCCATATTATAATTACAAATCATAATAGATAGATACATAAATAGATAGATAGACAGCTCTATGCGAGCCTGGGAATGGGAAATGATCTTGCAAGTTACACTGAGGAAAAGCTGACGACAGATTACGAAGTGGCCAGTAAGGAGATGATGCAGTTAGTTGTCAGCAATTCACCGGTGAACAAAGCCTTGTTGACCATACACACACATACACACATACTCACACACAGGCTTCTAGAACTTTCCAATCACAAGGAACACACGTGATACGTCTCCTGTTTCACCAGAATTTAGGAAAGAGAAGTCAGAAGGAGACAGGCCATAGAACAGGCAGGTAGTAGGGAGAAGGGCTTAGCAACTTGAGAGAGAGAGAGAGAGAGAGAGAGAGAGAGTGACAGCGAGACAGAAGGAAGCTAGCCATAGAACAGACAGGTCGCAGGGAGAAGGGCTTAGCAACTTGAGAGAGAGACAGAGAGAGCGAGACAGAGAGATAGCTAGCGGGACTCTACTTTATACTTCGCTCTGTGTGAGAGACTTGTTAATATTTCCAAGACAAATAAAAATAGTCCCATACTATTCTTTACCTCTCCTGTCACTACATGACAAATGGGAAAGAAGATTATCTACTTACAAAGCTACTCAAGTATAACAACCGCTCGTCCACAAGTCTAATATATATAACTTCTCTACAAGTAACTACAAAGTCATTTCATGACAGGATCACTGGAGAGAGCCGCGTGATTTATACCAGTCTTACTGAGCTCATCATCAGCAGTAAGAACATCCACCATCACAATGGCCCTGATTAGTCTCAATCCGAACTTACCTGTCTGAAGACAACTTCCTTGTCTGTGATGCATCTGCTCTGCTCAACAACCAGCTACACCAACTCAAGAGTTGATGTCAGCTATCAGGCAAGCTGTTGCAACTTGATTTGGGGTTGGTGGTGTCCAAACCTTCAAACCTTGTCAAGCTGCTGGCCTCAGCAGCAATAGAACCCAATTTGTGAGCATGAGAAGACTGGTTCTGGAGTAAATAGAGATAGCCGCAGAGAAAACCCATTTAATTGCTTAACTGAATGGCCAATTGATGCTAGGTTTGGAAATGAACCAATTTGAGAGTGTCGAAATAAACGGATGTCTCCCCTGGGGAAATACATATCATCCTCCGTCAAATAATTTTCCAGCACAGCAATTAACATGTCCTTCTCAGCTTTGGAAGTGAGGTTACCCTATAGAAATGGCGATGATATCATGGGTTAAGACAGAGTCGAGTGCCACAACCCACTCTTGCACGATATCAGTATCATGCTGAGCTGCTGTTACGATCTTGGTTGATATACTGTAGTTTCGGGATCTGTAGCCATTCCACAGTTATTATTCAAGCCTAAGATACATTTCTTTTTATAGAGAGGCGGATAGCGAGTGCCACAACCCGCTCTTGCACGATATCAGTATCATGCTGAGCTGCTGTCACGATCTTGGTTGATATACTGTAGTTTCGGGATCTGTAGCCATTCCACAGTTATTATTCAAGCCTAAGATACATTTCTTTTTATAGAGAGGCGGATAGCTTCCTTGTCTCCAGCGGGAACTGCTCTTTCTAGAAATGTTTGACTAGTCGATCTGCATTCTACTGTACCTGCAGCAACAGCATGCCATTGCATCATTTGCCAGTCATCTGCCAAACCAATCTATCTATCTATTGCCAGACGCCACAGTCCCGTAAGGAGTAGCCATTTGACTTTGAGTTATTTGTTTTACGGAAAGGGACACTAACGCTCCACCAACCCACTTTGTGACACGTAGGGAGAACGTATGGATTGTTTATATGGTTACCACCCAGCGTTGTAAATGGTTTCTTGGCTTACAGGAAACGTGATAAAGTTGTTGAGCTTGAAGCCTGATGCCCAGGTAATGCAAGAATTCCCCTTATCTCTAACAAAGTCCAGAAGCTTTGCCATGTTTTCATTTTGCTGATTAGCTTTGCCATCAGTGGATTCAGGATGAACTCTTATTGACTTGCTATGATTCATTGATGCATTGTTCATCATCTCCCTGATGTTGCTCGAGACGAGGATAAACTCGTGGAATAAAAGCTGCTACTCAGCTGTGATCGCCAGATATCTTGTTGACCCACAAAGCTCCCCTCACTCTTTGATGATCTTTGTATCTGTTGTTCCAGCGTCACATCTGGTTCAAGAACATTGCTCAGGACATCACCAATAGGTTGGATATACCTGAAAACCCCATAATATATACCAAAATCGTCATCCTACTACATTTCTGTCAAAAGTAAAAAACATATTCATGGATGGTGGCCATCTTGGTTTTCGGTACCTAATGAACGTCAAATATGGTCTTTGATGCCACAGTTGTGTCGGGCATACCTGAAAACGCTACACTGCAAACCAAAATCATGCATCTACTATGTTCCTATTGAAAGAAATACGCATTTCATATTTACACTGACCTGACGGTGGCCATTTTGTAAAATGGCGGTTTCCAGATTATGCTACAAATTTCGGAATTTCACCTTGTAGTTTCTTGAAGATGAGAGTGTCCTATACTTAAATCCAATGTCAAACTCTGTACATCCGGGATTGTATACGGTCTCTACTTCCAGGTCCTGGACTATGATATGATATATTGAGGTAACAAAATTTGAGTACAGAAGCAGTGTCAAAAAGGGGAGTTAGCACGAATAAGATAATGGAAGGAAACAAATGCCTATTAAACTTCTCTCCCAAGTTATACAAAGAAATAACACGTAAAAGAAAAAAGGAGAAAGATGATGGCAGACAAAATCTGCTGTGTATCATAATGCCTTGGAACCAACAGCACAGAAGAAAATGACTAAATGTTTAAACTAAGGAGACAAGGATATCTTTGTTGAACAGAGGGAGTTTCTGGGGAGGGTAATTAATAAAGTGAGTGAGAAAGTAACCAAATGAAAGGAGCGAATAACTAACGAGAAGTAATTAGACGGACGGCAAAAAAATTAAGAGAAAGAATAACTCACTCGAAGTAATTAGATGGACGACAACAAATATTAGCGCACAATAACTAAGGCGAGGCTTCATGAGGTAAAGGAGGGGAAGTAACACAATGAATGTAGAGAAGAGCAACATACTTGAACTTAGCAAACAGACAAGTGAGTGCAATATTATAAACTATTTGGGTAACAAGAGGATCCTTGTTGAAACCTAAGGGAAAGAAGAAGTAATACCATATTTGAAATTTCTATTATTAACAGACACAGAAGAAATGGAAATAAATATTCAATTTATGTAGTACCCCCTGGGGTAGGGGAGTTTTTCAAGAATACTTCCCCAGTATCCCTGCTTGTCGTAAAAGGCGACTAAAAGGGTTCGTGGAGGGTTAGTGCCCCTCCCCGGAAAACAACTAACTAAAAAGACAAACAATAAGCCTCGGACAAGGACTGACCAAAAGATGACGACCAAGGACCGGACAAAGGACATGGTAATTGGAACTTGGAATGTAAGGGGAGCGAATGATGAGGTGAAAGAGAGATTGTCCAGGTGCCTGAGGGTGCGAAAGTTGATGTATGCGGAATAACTGAAACGAAATGGAGAGGTGAGAGTGTGAGAGAATGGGAGTATGGATGGGGTATATGTGCAGGAGTAGGTGAGAATGAGAGGGCAAAAGAAGGAGTATGTATAGTTGTGAGTAAAAGATGGAAGAGGAGCATAAAAGAGTATGAATCAGTTGGGTCAAGGATTGTGTGGGTAAGATTGAAAGTTGGAATACAAAGTGGGCGATTGTGTGTGTGTATGTGCCAACACAAGATCGTGCAAGCAGATTGAGAGAAGTGTTCTGGACAAATGTGGAAACGTGCATGTAAAAGTTTGGAAGGAATGAGAGAGTGTTTTTGATCGGTGATATGAATGGTAAAGTAGGGAATGTGAAGGTGGATGGAATAGTTGGTGAGTGGGGTGTGCCTGCTGAGATAGATGAGAATGACAGTGCGTTAGTGGACATTTGTGCTGGGAGGGGGTTGGTGATAGCCAATACCCTCTTCAGGCACAAAATGATCAACAGGTATACATGGCGAGTGATGAGAAGGGTGGGTGGCGAACTGAATGAAAGGAAGGCAATAATTGATTATGTGTGTGTGGATGAAAGGATGCGAAAATGTGTAATGGATGCAAGAGCTTAAAGAGGTTGGGGGACTGGAGTTTCTGATCACTACTTGGTGGTGGCCAGAATCAAGGTCCAATTAGGATGGAGAAATAGAAGAAGGGAAGGACGGGAAGAAGGAGTATTTGTAAGGAGAGTAGAAAGGTTACAAAAGGATGAGAAAAAGGCAGAGTATAAGAGAGAAGTGGAGGAATGATTGGGCAAATATGAATTGGAGCAGATGGGAGACGTGGAAGGTGTGTGTAGGATATTTACAGAAGAAATATGTGCAGCATGTGATGTGGTCTGTGGGATGAAGAGAAGACGGAGGGGTGTGCAACAAACAGCGTGGTGGAATGAAGAGGTGAGACAGGCTGTGGCACAAAAGAAGAAAGCATACAATGAATGGATGAGAAACAGGGGAGTGGAAGAAGTTGAGAGGCGGAAGAGAGAGTTATATGTAGAAAGAAAGAGAGAGGTGAAAAGATTAGTAAGAGAGAGTAAGAAGGGAGAGGATGAGGAATTTGGAAGGAACTTGGAAGAAAATGTTCTGGAAAAAGGTGAAAAGAGTAAGACAGAGTGGAAGTGAAGTTAGCAGAGGAGTGAAAGATAAAAATGGCAGATCACTAGTGGAGAAGGGAGAAA
Organism: Coenobita brevimanus; assembly: GCF_032717465.1. Classification (NCBI taxonomy): domain Eukaryota; kingdom Metazoa; phylum Arthropoda; class Malacostraca; order Decapoda; family Coenobitidae; genus Coenobita; species Coenobita brevimanus. The sequence continues at coordinate 29,870,891 of NC_137041.1, forward strand.
AAGTGAGCAGATGGAGAGAACACTTAAAGGAATTGTTGAACATAGAGGATGGAAGTAATGCGACTATAAGTGGCTGGGGAATGGCTGGGAGGAGGAGGGAGGTGAGAAGACAGGAGAAATCAGTAGGATAGAAGTTGTGGAAGCAATGAAGAAAGTTAAACTGGGGAAAGCCCCAGGAATTGATGGAGTGTGTGGTGAAATGCTGAAGTATGGGGGAGAGATAGTAATAGAATGGATGTGGAAAATATGCAGATTGGCCTGGGAGGAAGGTAGAGTCTCGGAGGATTGGAAGTCAGGTATAAATATTCCCCTGTACAAAGGAAAAGGGGAAACAGAAGTGTGTGGTAATCATAGGAGCATCTGTCTTCTTAGTATAATAGGAAAAGTGTATGGTAGGATACTTATCGACAGAGTTAGAGAAAGAACAAAGGAATTAGTTGGAGAAGAACAGGGAGGCTTTAGGAAGGGAAGAAGTGTGTAGATCAGATATTCATTCTTAGATCTTTAGTGGAAAAGTTTCTAGAGAAGGGAAAGAAGTTGTATGCAGCCTTCATGGATTTGGAGAAAGCATATGACAGGGTGGATAGACAAAGATTGTGGAAAGTATTAAGAATATATGGAGTAGATGGGAAGTTGTTGAATGCTGTGAAGAGTATGTATGATGGTGCTAAGGCTGCAGTGAGTGTGAATGGTGAACTAAGTGAATTTTTCTCTTTGAAGGTTGGGTTGAAACAGGGATGTGTCATGTCTCCATGGTTGTTCAGTCTGTACATGGATGGGGTAATAAAGGAGATACAAGGTAGGGCAGTGGATGTTGGAGTGGCCCTTTTGAGAGAGGGTAGTGTTTGGAAACTCCCTGTACTGTTGTTTGTAGATGATACTGTGTTGTTGAGTGAAGATGAAGGGGAGCTGCAAGGCTTGGTGGATGAGTTTGGGAGAGTGTGTAAGAAACGGAATCTAAAGGTGAAAGTAGGGAAGAATAAAGTTATGGTCCTTGAGAGAGGTGAAGTCAGTGAATGTACAGCGAGGTTGGATGGCGAGGAATTGGAAAATGTGAGTACGTTTAAGTACTTGGGTAGTGTGATGAGTAAGGATGGAGGTTTGGAGGGTGAAGTGCTTGAAAGGGTGCAGCAGGGAAGAAAGGTTGCTAGTTCCTTGAAAGCAGTGATAAGAAGCAGGGAAGTGAGCATGGAAGTGAAAAAGTTACTACATGACAGTATTGTGATACCAACTCTAACGCATGGAAGTGAAGCTTGGACGTTGCTGGAAGGACATAAGTCAAGAGAGCAGTGGAAATAGTTATTTAAGAGGAGTCTGTGGAGTCACATGGAGAGACAGGCTGACAAATGAGGATATAAAGGAGTGCTGTGGTGTGGATGTGGATGTGATAGGAAGCATTAGGAGGAACACACTGAGGTGGTTTGGCCATGTGGAGAGGATGGAGGGTGAAAGACTGACGAAGAGAGTGTATGTGAGTGAGGTGGAAGGGGGAAGAGGGAGGGGGAGGCCGAGGATGAGATGGAGGGATAGGGTGGAGAGGTATTGAGAGAGGGGCGTGTGAGTTGGGAGCAGGGCTGTGAAATGGTGGGGGACAGGGAGACGTGGAGGCGATTTGTTTGAGGTCACCCCGAACGGGATTGAGGCGTCTGGCAATAGATAGATAGATAGATATTTTTTTGTATTGCTTTCTTCCATTTTGCTGATTGGTGGTCTGCATCAGTATTATAATAGCCTTTCTGCATTTCTTTCAGTTATCTATACATCTATGTGTTCTCACACACACACCTGTTTTTTTTTTTCTTTTTTTTTTTTTAGGCACGGAAGAAGGAACCTTCGGCCAGGAGCTAGCACGGTTGCTCCCCCCAAGGAAAGAAAAAAAAAAGACAACAGAGAGCCAAATTCAGAGATGCCTGGACACACTGCGTTTGAAAGACTGCAGGTAATAGACAGTAGGAAATATACATAGAGGAGACAGTTTCAGAGTTGACCTGTTGCATACATGAAGGACTGGGAGTAGTGGTTAACTCTTAGTGCAAGGATGCAAGCAGACAGTTCAAAGGAGCAGTGACCACTAAAGAAGCGAAAGGAAAGAGATGAAGATGACACAGTGTGGTCAAGAGACAAGTTGAGGGAAGCAAGTATGAGGAAGGGAGTTAATGAGATGAAAAGACTTTGATTCCACCTTGTTGAGAAGAACTGTTTATGGGGAGCCTCCCCTCACATGCAAGTTGTACTCTACACAGGGGCGAATACAATCCGAGTTTCAAGTCAACAACTGAGCAGGGGTAAAGAAAGAACGAAGTCGGCTTAGCACACCTATCTCTTGGAAGCAGATTTTACAAGTGAAGTAGTATGATCTCTCCAAAATGAATCCTGAGAGAATGACACCCCAAGTATGTTTAAAGATAGGAATACAGATTAGAAGGCCAGTAATAAACAGCAGGAAGAGTGTTGGTAATAGGACAGAACCTTGAGGAACACCATTATTAACAGTTCTAGAAGATAGACGGTGGCTGCCTACAACAGAGCCTATAGCATGATCATAAAGGAGGCTAGAGATGAAGGCACGGATAGAAGGGTAGAAACCGTAGGAAGGCAGTATGGATATTAAAGATTTGTGTCAGACTTAATCGAAAGCCTTTGAGATGTCAAGCGCAACGCCAAAGCTTTCGCCAAAGTCCCGAAAGGATGATGATCGATATTCTAAAAGATAGGTGTGAAGATCGCCAGTGAAGCATCCCAGGCGGAACCCATACTAACGGGTTGTGATAGGAAAGATGCTTTAAAATTCTTTTGTTAAGAAATAATTCAAAATATTATGAAATACAAAATGTTAATGCAATTGGGCGGTAGTCTAAGAGCAGGGAATGGTGAACCCCGTTTGGGACTGACTGAATGAGAGCAAACTTCCAGCAAGAAGGAAAGGTAAAAGTTAACCGAGGGAAAAGAATTTGTTTGTCAAAATCATATACACATTTTCAATACTCATAATCAGATTTTCAACAACTGTTTTCGTTGTTTAAGCCCAGTTCTGCCTAGGGTTGTGTGCTTGTGCACTTGTGTGTGTGTGTGTGTGTGTGTGTGTGTGTGTGTGTGTGTGTGTGTGTGTGTGTGTGTGTGTGTGTGTGTGTGTGTGTGTGTGTGTGTGACTTTGCTGGAAAGATACTTAATGCACTGCCCAGCGCTTAATCTGCTGAACACTGCGTGGCTCATAGGGACCTACTTTTGGATTTCATCCTTTATCAACCATTGCTTAAGCTGCCCGTGTCATTTTTCTTCCTTAGAATCATGGCCCATAGCTGGTTAATGCCCTTCATGGGTAAAGAATTGTGCTAAATTACTAGAGGGGCACTAGTTGGAGCGCATCTCCCCGACAAGGATAATGTTATTTCCAAACCACCCTCCTTAATGGGTTTGGGTTTCTCATCACTGATTAGGGTTTTCCGAATCCAGCATCTGCAATACGATCCGGATCGGTCCCAAAAGTTAATCGATTGTTCCCTGGGACACAGATTATCTACCTACCAATTTTAGTCCAAATCTCCCTTTTAGTTTTTGAGTAATCCTGCTAACAGACAGACAATCAAACAAACAAACGAACAGGGGTGAAAACATACTCTCCTTGTCGGAGAGAATAAGAAGAGCAGCAACGAAGTATGTGGAAGCAGAGAGGGGAGCTTTCTCGTCTTTTAATTTCTCTGTGATGACCCTCTATTCTACTCAGCGGGTACGATAATAAGAGAAAGACAAAATACTGAGGTCCCACAATAATTATATTCAACCCCAGTAGAAAACTCTATTATGCAAATAAATTATGACCGTAATAAATAATCAAGCCGGTTTCTAATAATGGCTACTCAGCTATTTTCCTGTTATACTGATAATTTCTCAATTCCTTATATATTTGACAAAGACCGTAATAATGTTGCGTTACTCTAGCTACTTATGAAGCACCTGGTTCCGAAAAACAGTTGAATACAGCCTACGAGAGGTAAAAGGAGGGCTCACTGACATTATGTTAACAGTAGGAGAGCTGGAGTGGCTCAGTCAGTAGCGTTATTGTATTTCACTCTGTGTCCACCTAAATGTACATTTTGAACCCGGCCCAGGGCGAACGTTAAACTGGGTGTCTCAGGTATGTATAGTCTTGCTTATCTTCACACTCTTGTAGATTAACAGTGATACAAACAAACTCTATCTCCACAATTACAGCCAATGCAATATAATAACAAAATGAAACTTAACAAATTGATTATTAAATTGGCGATGACTCATGTGTCGGGCTCTATGGTGTGTGAATGCACATTACCACGGATTTGACTTGAGACGTTACCACTGATGTAAGAGATATATCTCACGTGGCTACTAGACAATGATGGCTTGAAAACACCCCAAGGCAGTAACAAATTAACATTCTCTTGCATCAGGTTTCCTACAGACGTCCTTTCTTCATCTGTTTCGCTAAAATAAGGGACAGTAATTTCTAGCTATCAATCTCCCTCCCTGCATACAGTCCAATTTAGAAACATAACAATGATTTTCAGAAATACTCATTCAGATTCAGAGAAAACTGAACAAGAGTAAGCTCCTTTTGCGTTAGGCCTGCTTTTATTATGTACTTGGTGATATGAGGCTGCAAATGTCCACACCACCATGTGGTGTAGAGCAGTTCTTTTAACGTCTTTATGCTATATACATGTCGAAGAATAAACACCTCACACATGCACCAACAGGAAGTGTTCCTGACAAACACAAATGTGGCAAGAAAAAATAAATACATAAATATATGTTTTCCTTCTTTTCATAGATTCCCGTGGCTTTGCATTAAACGGATTTAGTGTTAAGTTGGTAAAAAAATATTTTACATAATTTATTTCCTTACCATAAATTGCCCACTTCCATTCCCAGTTCTCTAATTCTTCCGCCTAATTAGTGTCGTTTCGTATAGATAACTTGACTCTCCCCTCTGGTCACGCTCAGTTCATCTTGCGCACTGTAATAATAGCGTTCTCTTCCCCCTCTATATTCCATCACACTTTTCCTTCCTTACCCTCCATAAAACTTTTTCATTATATTTTCCACTTCCTGTCCATATTGTTTCGCTTCTCCTTCTGTCGCTGTTCGAGTTTTTGTTTTCTGTTACAGTGTCAGTCATTATCTATATAATCCTTCATTTGCTTTATTATCACGCATTAATTAATTTTCTCGTTGCTTTTGTAGTTCATCCTTCCTCTTACTGATGATTCATAACCCTTTCTATAATTTCATTTAAATTCTTTCCTCCTGCTCTTTAGTTGTTTAATCATCTCCCTCTATCGTTTTCCATCTCATTCTTTCCCCTACTGTTTTTCACTAGGTTATTTCTACTGCTCATTCTTCCTTCCCTCCAGTGCATATTTTTCCTCCAATTCTCATTCCTGCCGTCCCGCCTCCCTTCTTTTTTCTCACTCTATGCAATGTCCATATGAGAACTGACGCATGACAGAGCATTCAATAAAAGTTCTGCCAAATGTTTTATGAGAAAAATTGAGGAAAGCCCCAGGAATTGATGGAGTGTGTGGTGAAATGCTGAAGCATGGGGGAGAGATAGTAGTAGAATAGATGTGGAAGATGTGCAGATTGGCCTGGGAGGAAGGTAGAGTCCCGGAGGATTGGAAGTCACGTACAATTATTCTCTTGTACAAAGGAAAAGGGGAAAAAGAAGTGTGTGGTAATCATAGGAGCATTTGTCTTCTTAGTGTAATAGGAAAAGTGTATGGTAGGATACTTACTGACAGAGTTAGGGAAAGAACAGAGGAATTAGTTGGAGAAGAACAGGGAGGCTTTAGGAAGGGGAGAGGTTGTGTAGAGCAGATATTCATTCATAGAACTTTAGTGGAAAAGTTTCTAGAGAAGGGAAAGAAGTTGTATGCGGCTTTCATGGATTTAGAGAAAGCAAATGACAGGGTGGATAGACAAGGATTGCGGAAAGTATTAAGAATATATGGAGTAGATGGGAAGTTGTTGAATGCTGTGAAGAGTATGTATGATGGTGCTAAGGCTGCAGTGTGTGTGGATGGTGAACTGAGTGAATTTTTCTCTTTGAAGGTTGGGCTGAAACAGAGATGTGTCATGTCTGCATGGTTGTTCAATCTGTACATGGATGGGGTAATAAAAGAGGTACAAGGTAGGGCAGTGGATGTTGGAGTGGCCCTGGTGAGAGAGGGTAGTGTGCGAAAACTTCCCGTACTGTTGTTTGCAGTTGTTACCGTGTCGTTGAATGAAGACGAAGGGGAGCTGCAAGGCTTGATGGATGAGTTTGGGAGAGTGTGGAAGAAACGGAATCTAAAGGTGAATGTAGGGAAGAGTAAAGTGATGGTCTTTGAGAGAGGTGAAGTCAGTGAATGTATAGTGAGGTTGGATGGTAAGGAAATCTAAAATGTGAGTACGTTTCAGTACTTGGGTAGTGTGATGCGTAAGGATGGAAGTTTCGAGGGTGAAGTGCTTGAAAGAGTACAACAAGGAAGAAAGGTTGCGGGTTCCTTGAAAGCAGTGGTAAGAAACAGGGAAGTGAGCATGGAAGTGAAAAAGTTATTACATGACAGTATTGTGATACCAACTCTAACGTATGGACGTGAAGCTTGGACGTTGTTGGAAGGACACAAGTCAAGAGTGAGAGCAGTGGAAATGAGTTATTTAAGAGGAGTCTGTGGAGTCAAATGGAGAGACAGACAAATGAGGATATAAAGGAGCATTGTGGTGTGGATGTGGATGTGATAGGAAGCATTAGGAGGAACACACTGAGGTGGTTTGGCCATGTGGAGAGGATGGAGGGTGAGAGACTGACGAGGAGAGTGTGTGAGTGAGATGGAGTGGGGGATAGGGAGGGGGAGGCCGAGGATGAGATGGAGGGATGGGGTGGAGAGGTATATGAGAGAGGGGGGTGTGAGTTGGGAGCAGGGCAGGGAAATGGAGGGGGACACGGCGACGTGGAGGCGATTTTTTTGTGGCCACCCTGTACGGGATTGAGGCGTCTGGCAATAGATAGATAGACAGAAAAATGTCAGACCATGTCAGTTTGGATTATCAGAATCACAGGCCCACAAATTTAATAAAAGCATAACGAAAACAAGATATAAAGGGTCGCCACCACAAGTCATAGGCAAGGACTGAACAAAAGACTGAGGCCATCATGGTGTGGTAACTGAAACACATAATTGAGGAAACAGACAAAACTTTGAAGGCTAAGCAGTCAAAAATATGATACATAACTTAAAATATTTCGGCGGAATAGCATGGCCTTTTAATGTCTGTGTAGTAACAACTTTTGAAAGCGATGCTGTAAGGAAACAAGTGATCCTGCCGGGTGAGGCGAAGAAGAGAACTAAATAAGGTTCATGTGCCAATAAGATATTACGTAGAGAAAAAAGTGTTATCGATTAAGGATCTGTGTGTGTGTGTGTGTGTGTGTGTGTGTGTGTGTGTGTGTGTGTGTGTGTGTGTGTGTGTGCGTGCGTGCGCAGGAGTAAGGATGCAAAACAATGAGAGAAGGAAAGAAGATGCTGAAGGATGGAAGAAAATGTGAGAAACTAAAATGAGAGAAGAAAGATAAGAAATGTAAATAACCATTATAACAACCCTTTACCATCTCGTTCTTGCCCCGGAGAACCAACACCAGGATACCGTTGTCCAGGTTATTTAATCACTGGCAAACTGATGAACGTTCCACCTCAAGGATCCGAACCTTGGCCCAACCCATCCGAGCTGAATCTTCAGCAATTTACAGCACCAATACCATATGACAAACAATAGGAAAAAGGAAACAATTCATAATCAGGTGAGAGAGAGAGAGAGAGAGAGAGAGAGAGAGAGAGAGCACAAGTTAAACTTGAAAGCACTCAGAGAGCGCATACACCCTCCCAAAAAAGTATCGGCAACTCTGGGTACAATGGTTGTGAAAATGAGAAACTTCCGCAGACATTCATGAGTCTACAGCTGTGGTGCCTCAACACATATTTTTTTTTTTTTATGCGAGGAAGAAGGAACCAAAGGCCATGGCCCGCAGTAACAGTTCCCTCCAAGAGAAAAACAAAATACAATAGAGAGCCAAATTCAAGATCAGATCATTTTGAGATGCCTGGACACACTGCGTTTGAAAGACTGGAGATCATAGGCAGCAGGAAATACAGATAGAGGGAGACAGTTCCAGAGCTGACCTGTTGCATAAATGAAAGACTGGGAGTAACGGTTAACTCTTGCATTAGAGAGTTGGACAGAAAAGGGATGAGAGTTTGCTGCCAGACGGGTGCTACGTGCCCGTCGTAGAGGTGGAGGAATGCAAGCAGACAGTTCAGAGGAGCAGTGACCATTAAAGTAGCGATAGAAAAGAGATAAAGATGCAACAGTGCGGCAAAGAGACAGAGGTTGAAGGGAGTCAGTAAGAGGATGAGAGTTAATGAGACGATTTGCCTTTGACTCCACCCTATTGAGAAGAGCTGTATGTGGGGAGCCTCCCCACACATGAGAGTTGTACTCCGCACAGGGGCGGATAAAACCTCTGTATAGAGTCAACAATTGTGCAGGGGTAAAGAAAGAGCGGCGTCGGCTTAGCACACCCAATCTCTTGGAAGCAGATTTTACAAGAGATGTAATATGATCTTTCCAAGATAAGTCCTGAGTAAATGAAACCCCAAGCATGTTCAAGGATGATGCAGGATTAAGCTGAATATTATTAAACATTAATGGGTATACCTGTGGAAGATTTTGTCGGGTTGATAGGTGTAAGAACTGAGTCTTAGATGCATTAAAGACAACCATATTATTTTTACCCCAGTCAGCGATACGAGCCAAGTCAGACATTAGGTGTGCCATAGCCTCATCCCTAGTTTCTTGAAGTAACTGTTGAGATGGGCGTTGCAGGAACTGAATGGAAAGGTGAAGGGTGGAGTCATCAGCGTATGAGTGGATAGGGTTAGATGTATAGCTTAGATCATTGATGAATAAAAGGAAGAGAGTTGGTGATAGGACAGAGCCCTGAGGAACACCACTGTTGATAGATCTAGGAGAAGAACAATGGCCGTCTACAACAGCGGCTTTAGAACGACCAGAAAGGAAGCTAGCGATGAAGGCACAGATAGAAGGATAGAAACTGTAGGAGGGCAGTTTGGAAATTAACCCGAGACGTCCCGTTGACGTATGGGTACGTTGCAACGATTTGCATTTGCCAGTCCCGGCGACGTACCGGTACGTCGTGCAATTGCAAGGTCCCTAATTTGCACAATTTTCAATTTTCGTGCGTGATTTTTTGTATGTATACATGGGACACCTTCCTCTATTCCTCTATAAGATGCCAAGCAGGGACAATGCCTTACACCGCATAACCTCCCCCCTCCCCCCCTCATGCCATTGTCTTGGCAATTCACCTGTTAGCAGTGACCTGGCCAGTAAAGATATTCAGGGCCAGAGTGATTCCCCATTCGATGCCAATGTGGAGGACAATGTTTACAAAGCATTAGAAGAAGAAACAGTCAGAAATAATGGTCAGGTGATGTGGCAAAAAATGGTGATTAGTTAGTGAGTGAAACAATGCTTATAATGCCTTTATTACTGCTTGAAAACCAATATACTCTCATACTACATATACATTCGTACCAAGTAAATAAATAAATACCGTTTATGAGTGGATAAAAATAGTTACCCTCCCATAGAACTCGTTTTCTTTGGTGCCAGCATGTTAGAAAACCCAGTCAGGTAAGGAGGATCTCCTACCTGGATTAAGTATTTTAAACCTCAGGTGAGCTATTTCTCTATGAATTTTCGATGTTTCTCACCAAAAGCGAAGGTTTTAGCCAAAAAAAATTTTTCCGAAAATACCTCGGGATTGGGGGATGTCAGAGGTGCGGAAAACCTCGGGACGTGACGGGTTAAAGATTTATGCCAGACTCGATCGAAAGCCTTTGAGATGTCAAGTGCAATGGCAAAGCTTTCGCCAAAGTCCCGAAAGGAGGATGACCAGGAGTCTGAAAGGTAGGTGAGAAGATCGCCAGTGGAGCGTCCCTGACGGAACCCATACTGAAGATCGGAAAGAAGGTTGTGATAGGAAAGATCCCTTAAAATTTTTCTATTAAGAATTGACCCAGTTTGTGAATCTTTTTGCCATTTTGAGTTCTAATAATAACCAGGTATAATATCTGCACTTGTAATAACAGGATGTCCCGTGTATCACAATGCTTCGTCCATGTTTCAGAAAGATACGTGCTGTAATGGGGCCGATACTTTTTTGGGAGGGTGTTCCTCCGCTAATGACATTACCATTAAGGGATCTAAACTACGAAGAAAGACTAATAAACTGAATCTACCAACACTATAGGAGAGAAGGAAAAGAGGTGGCATGATAATGCTATATAAATGCATATCAGGGAAGGAGAACATAGACATAAATGATTACTTAACATATGGGGAAGCATCAGCAAGAGGACACTGCAAAAAACTGCATAAGAAGAGAGGTGATAAAGACGTAAGGAAATTCAGCTTCCCAAACAGAGCAATTGATCATTGGAATGCATTACCGAATGAAATAGTGTGTGTCAAAACAATTCACAAATTTAAGGATATGTACGATAAGTATGGTTTAAGACACGGAACAGTACGAGCTTGACTCATTCCTGTAAAGATACAATTAGGTAAGCAATTAGGTAAGAACAAATACTGTCATCTCTCCCACCTCGCCCATCTCAAACCAGCTTCAAGACGCATATCCATAGTCAGATGACTCACCGGTCAATTCAGTCACTCAAAGACAACACACAGCTGCATGCACGGCCTCCTGATATTCGCCCTTCTGAATCCTACCTCCCTCATGAGGACAGGGTCCACCTGGCCATACGGAGATGTGGACATCATCCAGCCCTCTTGAGTTATCAGAAAAGACTAGATAACTCAGTTGCTGATGCTTGTCCAGGATGCAGCACAGCACCCCATACTTGTACGTACATTGTGGAAGACTGCATTGCACACAATCGTCTACGCCAACAACACAACATACACTCCTTCGAGACTATGTGGGAAAGCATGGTCTCGGCAGTGGACTTCCTTGGGGACTCGGGGCTGTTCGGCCAGACTGCCATGGGAAGAAAAAATACTATAATAATAATAATAATAGTAGTAGTAGTAGTAGTAATAGTAGTAGTAGTAGTAATAATAATAACTTACACCACTATCAAGAGATGCAAATATTCACTGCCATGCTTTAAAACAGCGGTTCTCAAACATTTAAGTGGGTGGCCCTATGTGGAATATTTCAAGACTTCGCGACTCACGGGGTAAAAAATCAAACAGAGAGAGAGAGAGAGAGAGAGAGAAACCGGTATATAGCCTATCGTACATATTATGAATATGCTATTAGTGTAATAAGGATAATTACAATTTCAATTACGTAAATAAAATACATTGAAAGCATTAGGCCTATTCTATGTCCCTGCAACCCATCAAAATTCCTCTCACGACCCACCTTTGGGTCGCGACCCATAGTCTGAGAATCACTGCTTTAAAATGATGGATAATATGGCTAATCATAGACTGCAAACTCACAAATGAACAAACGTATGTTTTACATTACAACCATTTTTCTAATCTCCCTTCTCTCTCTCTCTCTCTCTCTCTCTCTCTCTCTCTCTCTCTCTCTCTCTCTCTCTCTCTCTTTTTACATATATATACGTATGTAAATATATGTACCTATATACCTATATCTATCTACCTATCTATCTATCTACTCTCTATTTATATATGCACGTATGTAAAATTTATATATCTATTTATCTCCCTATCTATCTATCAATATCTATCAATCTATCTTTCTATATCTGTCTATATCTAGATAGATAGATAGACAATAGATAGACAGATAGATAGATAGATAGATAGATAGATAGATGGATGGAGCATCTACTGTTAATTAGGTCCGCTAAGGAGAATGTGTTTGTTCACTTCTCTGCCTGTTGGCAATATTACAAAAAGCAAATGGATGGACTTGCACCAAACTTGCAATACTGATGATGACGATCATAAGATATGACTAAATCTGAAAAGAAAAATATCAAGCTACTCATACCTTACATGCTAAATCTAGACAGCAGTATTTCTTATAGAAAATCGACTCATCTTCGTGATTTATGACCACAACCTTTTTGTCAAGAGATCAGAGTCTAAACTCTCCCAGTTTTTCCTTTAACTTTAAAACATTGCCGGTGATAGTCACTGGTTAGGTTCTTATTAGTACCTAAGACCTTAGGCCTCTTAACAAAAGCCTAATTTTATTATACCATCTCAAAATCTTTCTTAGCGTCTTCCTTCTTATATCCAGGTGAAAAGTTAACTAAAACTGATGCCGTAGTTAATCTTATATTCCTGTCACTGTATGGGAACTAAAATAGGATGGACGTATGTAACTGAATACAATACAAACTGGATAAATCTTACCCACACATGGAATGTTCATGACTAGGAATATACAATAGCCATTGCTTCCATGGCCAAAGGCCATCTGAGTGTGCCTTGGGCACTTCTGAAATTATTCTCTCTGGCATGAAAGTATAGGCTACAGGGTTTTTCCTTACCGAGTGACTAAAGCAAAAGAAGAAACACTGGTTTCATCAAGTTTGTTCTAATGCTGCCAGTAATATGAAAAAGGACTAATAAAGCTACAGGAACCAACCAATCCCTGAATCTCATCACTTTTATGTCTCAACCCAGAACCGTACTAAGACTTTTTTCTTTCTTTCTTTTTTTTTTTTTTTTAGACACAATGGAGGAAGGATAACAAAGGAAATAATAAAAAAAGGCCATGTGCCTAAAGGCATCCTCTATTCATACAATACTTATAACAACTGGATATAAATAAATGTGAATTAAATGTTTGTGGGAAGCAACTCACTGGAATTGAATTCCAGAAAGTAGGAGTTCTGGGGATAAATGAATTTTGATAAGCAGAGGTCCTGCATTGAAGGGGAGAGAGTGTGAGTTCATGGGCACTCCCAGCTGCCCGAATAATTCAGGAGAAACTGTGAAGGAGACGCACAACTGAAGCAAGTTCGTCACAGCACTTACAGTAAAAATATCGGTAAAATAATGGTAAAGAAGCAACATCTCTGCGTATTGATAATGGAGGAAGGTCCTGCATAATGACAGGATTATTGATTAATCTAATGGTTTTATTTTGAATTTTGTCCAATTGCCTCAATACAACCACCCTACATCCACTCCACAGTGGTGAACAGTATTAGATCTGAGAACGCACATGACTTTTGTATATTGTGGCCAACTGCTCATCGGTGAAGAATTCACGACCTCTGTACAGGAGTCCCAATTTTTTTGAAGCATATTTAGCATACACCGTCCAGCTTAGGCTGGGGTTTAGAGTAACATCTAGGATATCAACTGTAGTGGATATGGGAATATTGGCATCATTTAAACTTATGTGGGAGTCTGAGGGATTCTTTCTGTTGGAGAAATAAATGTATTTAGTTTCTGAAAGTTAAATGAGAAAAGATTTGTTTGTCCCCATTAATAAATTTTAGAAAGGTCCTGGTTCAGAGAAATTGCTGTGTTTATTCGGAAATTTATAATATCAGATTGATAAAGGAGGTACTAAATGTGAAAGAACTATGAAGTGTCGAGTCAGCAGCATAAGAGTGCATTGGGTTGTGAGTGACTGGTAAGAGATCATTTACATGAATGAGAAAGAGGGCTGAGGCCAAAACTGATCCCTGAGGTACACCAGCATTTATAGAATGAAACTGGGAATAAATTCTACCTATCATGACCCGTATTTTAATATTATGAAGGTAAGAGGAAATTAGAGGAACCAGTGATACAAGGCCAAAGTGTGACATCTTAGACAATATGGCCCTGTGCCATTACTCTGTCAAATGCTTTTGAAAATTAAGTGCTATTGTGTGTATTTCACCATGTTGGTCTATTGTTATGTTAATCTGATGGGTAAGAAGGCAACGAATGTGTACAGTTGAACATTCTTGTCTAAATCCATACTGCCAAGCATTGAATAATTTATTGATTTCTAGGTGCTTGACTATGTGTTTGTTTATTAGTGTCTCAAAATCTTTACCAAGAAGGGAAGTTATAGTGACAGGTCTATAATTTGATGGATCAAAACTGGCCCCCTTCTTAGGAACAAGATGGATATTTGCTTCATTCCAAGAGGCTAGAAAACTTGAGGTACAGATGCTTAAGCGGAAAAATTTTGCCAATACAAGAGCCAACACTGGGGAGCAATATTTAAATACTACTGAAGGAATTTCATCTGGACCAGTAGCTTTGTCTACTGAGAGATTCTGTAATACAGCTGTGCATATCTTGTGTGAATCTTGAAAAGGGGTAGTTGAGGGGAATCAAAATCAAATACAGGAATATTGTGATTTTCTGTATTTTGGGTTGGGTTTGTTGGAAAAAGTATCAACAAGAAGGTTGGCTTTTCCACGTGGGTCACGTACTAGACTTCCATTGGGGGACTGTAATGGCGGAATGGAAGAGGTGGTATTGTAGTTAGATTTGAATGAATCAAGGATAGACCAGAATATTTTGTTATCATTTGGGTTGTTTAGTAGTTTACTAGCTTGTCTATGAAGAAAGTTTTATTAAGAAAGATTGATAATAGTTTTGGCATAGTTACTGATATTTCAATAATAGCTAAAGGCTTCTTTAGTTTTAGTCTTTGTATAAGTGTTATAGGCTATTGTTCTACGTTCTGTTACTCTAGCACAATTGTGGTCAAGCCATTTAGGTGAATTACATCTTTTTCTGTACCTATGATAGGGAATGAATGTTCCCATGCCGAGTTTAATGAAATCCTGTAAGTGGCCCAAAGTGGAGTTTGCATCTTGAGGGAAAAAAGAGGTCCAAGGAACATCCAAGAAAATATTTTGGAGACCCTTCTAATCTGCCCCGCCGTAGCGCCATTTAGTCACCACGACAGGTTCAGAGTAGAAGGGTTTGGTAGATGTTAAACTGATGGCTTGTATCAGACAATGATCAGAGGATCGGAGGTGGGACTTCACTTTGACATTATGATTATCTGAATTGGTTGTTAGAAACAAGTCCAATAGGTGGGGATTTTGATCGTGGTTGTCTGGCACATGGGTAGGTTGGCTGACTAACTGGATGAGATTAACCCTTAGCTGCTGGAGGTTTCCGGCCTTTGCCCACTCATCCTTACAGGGGATTTCTGAGATTGAGGCAAAAATACCCTCAATTCAAACCCTATTACAGTTAGAAAAAAAAATAATTATACAGTACATGAGACTCACTAGCTCTTCCTCTTTCAAATGAAAGTATCCTGAGGTCTCCAGGTGGTCTGGTCGATGAGTAAATGTAATTTAAAGATGACTGGTTTCCTATGTTTTGGCGGGCTAATTGAGTTGTACGCCACTGCCAGTGACCTTGGACTCGCTGGCTAGCGTTGGCAGCACTGACCGCAGTAATGATTGTAACACTTCCAGGCCTCCGGGAATATTCCAATAATTTTTTCGACTATTCTTTACTCACTTTCATAAAGGATCAGTCATCACTCCTTCCATGTGTCTCCCCATAGGTTTTCTACCCGTTTCATAGTGCCACTATGCCCTGTAGATGTATGGGAAAAGAACAGCTTTATATTTTTATTACAGTAGTCATTTTTTGTGTCAATTATAATAATTTCCCACTACTACGGCACTTATATTTGCACATTACATCACGATTACAGGTAATTGCAGTTTTAGGAGTCAAATGCTCCAGCTGTTTCACGCAGTATGGTTGAGTATGATGTAATTACTTGTACAGAAATTGTAATTAACTTGTACTAATCAGGGCAAAAGTGAAAATATTACTATTGTTTAACAAAAGTTACATTTTTTGTACTTCACATCACAAATACACCAGTGCTCACATATTCAACATTATTTTCTGAGTAACGAGGGAAAATGAATTAGTTACAGCCAACCAGGTCATTTTTTTACTTTCCCATGCACTTTTGGTTTTCTTTCATTGCACTAGAGATGGTTACTCAAGGTATTTCCGATCATTGATTCACAGATAACCAGAAACAGTAACATTTATCGCAATGCACTTGTAAAACATAATATAAAACACTTATTTCATAACACTAACTAGATATTACTTATAATATCTTACATTTCACTTATGTATAAAAAAAAAAACACTTGAGCATACCTGTTCAATATTTACAAATTCCCACACACCTGCTCAGTCACTGAGCCCTTACCCCAGTGGTAAGGGCCGAACTTTCGCGAGGGTCAATGATGCAATCAGCCCCGTGCATGGAGGGATGGAATCGGACAAGAAGGATAAGAAACACATCACTCTACACTCTATCAGTGAGGTGTACAGACTGAGCCATGTGTCAGGGGGATACCTTGGGTACCTACCTACCCTATGGTTGTTATAGAAAATAGCCCTGAGTTCAAAGGGTGGGGGGGAAGGTGAGTGCGGTATATGCCATTAGCCGGTGGTGCTCCGTGCCCTGAAATGTGACGGTTATACACGTCAGCTGGCAGTTAGGGGTTAAATGAGTCCGCATATAGCTCACATTCAAAACCAGAGTCATCAGTTCTGGCTGAATAAGTGAGCCATTCAACATTATGGACATTAAAATCACCCAGGATAGTAATTTCTAATGCAGTATAAGTGTTGAGGACACTTAGTTAGGAAGACAGAGAGTCAAATAAACTCGGCCTGGAGGGGCATTAGGGGAATGATAAACACAACAGAAGTACTTAATTTTATCAAAAGAATTTTGTTTGTACATGGAATAGTCAAACTAAGGACAATTAAATTTAGTAATCTCCTCCAGGGTAATTTCTGATTTAGCAAGACATCATACACCACCTTTGAGTCTGAAATTTTGAATCAGCACATAACTAGAATGGCACTCAGTAGAGCACATACCTCTGCCATCAACATTCATGCAATATTCACTGAAAAATTTAAGAAAATGTCGACAAATGCCCTATCTTGCAATGTTAAAGAAAGTGAAAAAAAAAAAAAAAATCCTGGATCGGCACCTTTATCCGGATCAGCACCAAAATTTAATGCAGAATATTCTGGGCTAAGGCCCATTCTTCTACCAAGTTTCGTGGAAATCCGTCCGGTAGTTTTTGTGTAATCATGCCCACAAACCAACCAACAAACAAACAGACAGGAGTGAAAACATAACCTCTTTGGTGAAGGTAACCAGGATTATTAAATCTAGCTAAATCAGCAATGGAACTTACTTGAATCTCTGTCAAAAATAGCAGATCTGGGGATTCAAACTGGAGGAAATTGTGAACAGAGTTGATGTTGGAATGAAGTCCCCTAATGTTGCAGAAAAAATTTTTACTGCACTGATGAGCAGTTTGGGGGTGCCACAAAACTGAAGGTGGCACAGCCGCTTGATGACGACCGGGAGGGCCCTGTGGAGACGGCCCAGCCCTACCAGTGGTGGTCATCCAAGAAACCATCACACTTATTCCCAGTATAGCGGCAGCCATGGTTCTTAGTTCTGCTAAGAAATATTTCATTTGTACTAAATTGTATGAACTCTCCAACTCAAATTCTTCTTACCCCTTTTAGCACCTTGCCAGTAACCCCACTAACAACTTTATGTCATCATCCTTCCCTCCTCTTTTCCGTTCTTATTGCTCTGTAGTGTATTTTTTTTCTTCTGATAAAGCAGTACTCTTTGCTCAGATTTTTTCGTCAACTTCCACCTTAGACGATTCCAGAACTGTTCCTACATCACTTCCTTCCTTTGACATCCTCATGGCTGACATTAAAATGTCTTCTGTTCATGTATTTCTGCCATCACCAACCCCAGTACTAATAAGTCACATGGGCGTGATGGAGTCCCTTACGTTGTCCTCAAAAAGTGTGCTAATTTGCTTACACCCTGCCTAGTTAACCTCTTCCATTTTTGTACCGGTAAGTGTTCTTATATCTTTCCATCTTTCTGGAAGTTTGCTAACATTCAGCCTGTCCCAAAATGAGTGACCATTCACAGCCATCGATAGCCCAAGTGCTTTAACATCCTTTATTTCTAAAGTATTTAAATGCATTCTTAAAAATATAAATCATCTTTCCGATCAGTCCAGAACCTTCCTTCCAGCCGCCAGTATGTGTTCCTCCAGGGATGTTCCACTGACGATCGTCTCACATTCCTCCCAGAATACACTTGGAGTTTCAGTCTCTAGGGACTTACCTTGGAAAGATCATAATAATGCCCTCTCTTGTAAAAGCTTCGTCCAAGAGATTTGGTGTGCTACGGCGACTCCACGTCTTCTTTACCAAAGCACAAATGTTAACACTTTACGGGGGTTTTATTCTCCCCTGTGAAAAGAACAACTCCCATGTGTGGAGGGTCTCCCCACATATCACATAAAACTCTTCTCAACAAGGTGGAGGACAAGACTTTCGTCTCATTAACTCTCTTTTTGTCACAGGTTCCCATCAACTTCACCTTCTTTCCTGCATTGTTACATCTCCATTTCTTTTCAGTCTCTACTTCAATGGTCACTGCTCTGCCTGCTCGCATCCCTCCACCACTATGGCAGCATTTGTCTAGCAGCAAACTGGCATTTTTTGTCTGTTTAACCCTCTAATAAAAGAGTTAACTATTACTCCCAGGCATTCATGTATGCAACAGGTCAACTCTGGAATTGTTTTTCTGTATCTTTATTTCCTGTTGCCTAGGTCTTTTGAATACAGCGGGTCCAAGCATCTCAAAATGAATGGATCTTAAATATGCCTTTGTGTTACTTTGCTTTGTTTTTATTTGAGGGAACAATCTCGTGGACTTTCAGCCTTTGGTTCCTTCTTCCATGTGTAAAAACAAGGTTCAGCTCTGTTTCCAGCCTCTTCTTACAACAGACAAAACTAAATATTATTTGCAACTGGTAACTTCCATATTTACTGGGGGAGATCTACAACTTTATGAGTGTGATGCTAGCAACGAAGGGAGGTATGCGAAGAAGTAAAACGTCAGATAAACTTTACAATGAGGGAACTCACTAAGATAATGAAATGGTAATAGTGGTGGTTCACAAACACACACACACACACACACACACACACACACACACACACACACACACACATCGTAGATGCAATACTACTGACCTGCATAAGAAACTGACAGGACTGGTTACAAAATATTGAGTAAAATGTATGTATAGTGGCAAAGAAACAAACGTAAAGTATTGATTTAACCCACTGCATTCTGGCAGAGTTTTCACCAATGGCCTCTCCCAGTCCTGGCAGTTTCATTCTTTATTCTTTGGCTAAAACCTCTGCTTTTTATGAGAAACATCGAAATTTCAGAGACAAAGTGCTCACCTGATACAGGTGACCTTCCCCTCACCTGGTATCATCTTCTATCAAGCCCAGCCCAGAGAAGACGTTTTCTATGGAAGGGGTAACTATTCCATACCACTCAGAATAGGCAGATATTTATTTATTTACAAATTTATATGTAGTACAGGAGAATATTGGTTTTCACACAGTAATATAGGCAATATAAGCATTGTTTCACTCACCAAACACATCAACATACCGCACCTTCCATGGCGACGTTACTTGTTCATCACTTCGACACATTTCTTCCTCTAACAACACGTAAACTTTGTTTTCACATTGTCATCAATTGAAGAATCACTCTCGCCTTGAATTTCGTACCGTGAAACGACATCTTTACTGGCCAGGTCACTGGTAACAGGTGAGTTGCTGAGACAATGGCGTGTGGGGGCAGGAGGTCACACGGTGTAAGGCATTGTCCCCGCCTGGCCTCAGGTAGAGGAAAATGTCCAGCGTTTACTGACCAAAAGTCACGCACAAAATTTGAGAAATTTGCAAATGATGGACCTTGCAATTGCAGCACATTTATAAACGTCAACAGGCGACACAATGACAAAACGTTTGGGTGCATATGTATGTCAACGGGACAGGGTGGGTCGAAAGGTAAGCAACAGGGCTGTTATTCAGTGTCAAGTGCTTGGGGGAACAGTAACCATATTATGATGCATGTATGAGTGTGTGTGTGTGTGTGTGTGTGTGTGTGTGAGTGAATCATTCATCTCGAAGTAGCTTGAAACCTGGCCAGAGAATTGTGTAGACATCACTGGTAGAACCAAACAGATGTTTCCCAGCAAGCCTGAGGTAGACAAGCCACATGTGTTGCAAAGTTTGGCGATCCTGGACTGGGCTGCACAGTCACCTACGTTGGCACCAAAGAGAATGAGAAGCACACCATCTTTCTGGGTTTTGTTGGTGTTGTCTTCTGTAGCAGAACAGCTTTAAGTGTGTGTGTGTGTGTGTGTGTGTGTGTGTGTGTGTGTGTGTGTGCGAACTTTATGCTTTCATTGTTGTTGATTAACCCCGGACTATCTCGCCGAGCATTCCCATCAATCCCAGGCAAGCAAACACCAATGCAGGGTTGTCCTGTGCAGTAAACCAATTTTCCACTGCGGTTGATATTGCCCTGAGAAAGTGAGGAGCGAGGAAAAATGTGGATGTTTGGTTCCTGGATGGGTGGTGTATTTGTGTCTCATCACCAAGCTGGAGGGACACCGTATCAGGCTCCATATCACCCTTTTATCTGGTTATATGTTTACCACCCAGTGTTGTGAATGATTTCCCGGATTGCAGCAAAATATTTGGCTTTTCAGTCAGTTAGAGCCACATGATATTGAAAGAAATGTAAAAAAAAATGATAGGAAGGAAAAGAGAGAAGTAAGAAGAGGGGATGGCAAGCACAGAAAGAGAATGATAGAGGTGACGGAAGAAATATATAGGTAGCAGTACATCAAATGAAAGGATGGTGGTGGTCGCCACCACCTACCGTCAGGCTTTTACTGTATAATGGAGTACTAGTTTAGTGGAAATATAAATTCCATGGTTGGAATGTGGCGGTAAAAAAGTATGTTACTGCTTGTTAGCGATTTGATGATTTGTGAGGAACATGGCGGGGTTGCAATCATGGGGGGACTGAGTTGAGAGTAAAGATGTGTTGGGAAAACTGGGTGAAGAAGTTCATAGGTGGGGATGGTGGAGACGAGGCATGAGACTGCATAGAAGCGATAAATAGAAAAAATAACAATCCTTGGAAAAGTTGGGACAACCCTGCAATAAACTTTGATGGGTAAATTGGGAGTGTGTCGTCCTGTCTTTGGTACCTCCCTTTCTTTGGGAGAAGCAGCGAGGTGTATATATATATATATATATATATATATATATATATATATATATATATATAACTAAAGACGACATCGTAAATTTTTCTAGCTTGAGGTGGATGTTCATACAGGTACCGAGCTTATTCATAACTTGGTGTATGGACATCCATCCCAAGTTAGAAAACTTGTTAGAAGAAATGAGAATTTGGGAAAGAAAATTAATAACTGGCACTATGCTGTCGCTTTGAATAATGTGTAGAGAGAGAGAGAGAGAGAGAGAGAGAGAGAGTTGCAGAAGATAGATAGACAGGTAGACAGACAGAGAGATCGATATGATGACACATATTCTGCTCCACCCTCTCCCATTTTCGAGGCCAGTAGTCTCTTTCTCTCTTTCCAATGTACACTGTTCATCTTTTTTCTTGAATGGCATATCCTACACGTATTTTAGATATTCACATTATGTGTTGAGTTCTGTTGCCTGTTCAAAATGTATGTGAATGAGATTTTCATTTTAAAACTCATGATGAAAAATGTATTGCTTCCCATCTGATATACTCATTACATGCTGTGTCGCTTGCGATTAGTGAAGGGGAGATTTACATATTAGTATAGTTTTCTTTATTATTGTTATAGTCGTAGTTTCAGAGTAAATATAAATGAGGATAAACCTGTGTTTGTTGAGAGAGAACGTGAATATCATAATGACGTACTTGTAATTGCTGATAGACTTGAATTGGTGAGAGAGTTTTTAGTACCTTGGTGCAACGAGAAGAAAGTAAAGTAAATGCCCAGAGGAAATGGACAGTAGACTAGCACCGGGAGGGAAGTGACTTGATAATAAACAAAAGTTTGAATGTGGAGACTAGAAGAGAATCGCATGAAAGTGTTTTAGTGCCCACATTAACCAATGGAGACTTTAGTGGAGTGTGAGAATGAGAAATCGAGCATGAGACTAGTGGAAATGAGACTACTAAGGAATGCGTGTGTGGAACACGTTGAGTGGATACGGTAAGAAATAATGTAACCTATTAAAGACGTGGAATAATGAAAGCAGTAGACAATACAGTTGCAGAAAATGTGCTAAAATGGTGTGATGCTCATATGGAGAATATGGATGTTAGAACCTATGTGAGAAAGACATGTCTAAGGGAATCAGAAAGAAGGTAGAGTCGTAGTAAGCCAAGGAGAACGTGGATGGATATGGTTAATGGGTGTGTAAGAAAGCAAACTGTGGAAAATAGAAAGGTTTGAAAATGACAGTGAATAGAGGTGGTTGGGTGAATTTTGCATGCAGAGGCATATGTCAAGGGTTTGGTGTCTTCTATTCCAACTTTAAAATTGTCATATTGACTTTTCTGAAAAGCAATATAAAGATGTTCGTTTTGCTGAGTAAATTATTATTTTTTTTAAATAATAACAGAACAGGGGAAGGAAAAACAAATGAATAAAAAGAAAATAATCCATACACCAGATTACTGGCGTCCTTCATTCATAAAATATCTGTAACAGCTGGACTTAACAGCTGTAGGTTGAAGTCTGAGGGGAAACAACTCTGGGGAAGCGAGTTCCAGAGAGATGCAGTTCGGGGAATAAAAGAATTCTGATAGGCAGTTTTGTAGTATGGCTGAGTGACATTCCAGTCACGAGTGCTACCAGATGCCAGTGTAGCACGAGGGAAGGCATAGAGTGGTGGCACAATAGACGCAACTTCGTCTGAGCATTTTGCCATAAAAATATCTTTAAAATAATGCAAGGGAGACAACATTCCTTCGTCTTTGTAAGGGAGGTAGTTTATTTGTAGTAGCAGGGTTATTAATAATTCCAACAGCTTTGTTCTGAATTTTGTCTAGTTGTTTTAATGCAACCATTCCACATACATTCCACAAGGGTGAGCAATATTCAAGCTGAGAGCGCACATGACTTATAAATTATAGCTAACTGCTATTCAGTGAAGAACTTACGGACCGTGTACAACGATCCAAGTTTCTTTGAGGCAGTTTTAGCGAGTGATCTAACATGAGAGGTCCAGCTGAGGGCATTGTTAAGTGAGACACCGCGTATTTCAAAACTTTTGGAGATGGGAATACTAGTAGCATTGAAAGTAATATACCAATCTGGCAATATCTGTCTATTAGTAAATTGTATATTTTTGGTTTTACTAGCATTAAATGAGACAAGGTTGTTTTGTTCCCATTCACTGGTAGTAGATTAGTCTTGATTTATGGAGATGGCTGTACTGAGTTGAAAGTTAGAGATATATGACTTTGTTAAAGGGTGTTTGACTGTGAATGAACTGTGATGTGTTGAGTCATCTGCATATGAATGGATGGGATTGTGGGTGACAGACAAGAGATCATTAATAAGAACCAGGAACAGGGTTTGCGCCAGAACTGATCCCTGTGGCACGCCGGCGTTGAGTGGAAATTGGAATATACATTATATACTTGTATTTTTCTGTCGCTGAAATATGGGGAAAGCAGAGGAACAGAAGACGTTAGTCCATAGCAGGGGAGTTTAGACAGCAGGGAACAGTGTCGTACTCTGTCGAAAGCTTCAAAATATCGAGGGCTACTGCATGAGTTTTTGCATGTAGGTCGATTGATTGATGGATGGTATGAGTCAGGAGATTGAGTATGTCAATGGTGGATCTTTCGTGGCAAAAACCATACTGTCTATTACTAAGTTGTTGGATTCAAGATGTTTAACTATGTGCTTATTAAGTAAAATTTGAAATACTTTACCAAGAGATGTGACAGCTATTGGTCTTAATCAGAGGGGTCAGAGGAACTTCCTTTCTTTGGAATTGGGTGGATATTGGCTTCTTTCCATGAATTAGGGAATAAAGAAGTACATATGCAGTCTGAATAATTTAGCTAGAACAGAGGCAAGTTCTGGGGAACACCTTTTCAAAACAGTTGGAGGAAGTCCATCTGGGCGTGGAGCTTTGTTGGTAGGTAAATTGTCTAGGAAGGATTTTACTTATCTTGTCTGTATTTTAAGTGGAACAATTTTGGGACAGTACCGAGACGTTCTGGTTGACTTCCACTATCGTAGAATTTCTGGCAAATGTTCTGGCAGAGATATTTGCTTCCCCATGCAGGTCATTTGTAATGTTACCATCTGATGATTTTAGTGGAGGAATGGATGATGACTTGTTAAAGTAATTATTTAAAGAAGTGAGAGTTGACCAGAATATTCTATTGCCATCAGGGTTGTTCAGTAGTTTTGATGCTTGATTTTGAAGAAAGTTTGATTTAGCAAGATTTATTACAGCTTTTGCATGGTTTCTAGCAATTTTAAATTGACAAAGTGATTCAGATGTTTTTTATTTTTAGTAAGAGTTATATACTAATGACTTTTGGGCTGTTGCTCTGGCACAGTTGCTATCAAACCATTTTGGAGAGTTCGATCTTTCGGTAAACTGTTGACTTGGTATGAATAAATCCATACCAGCTAGTATTAAGTCATTAATGTGGGACTGGGTAGAACTGACATCACTAGAGAAGAAAGACTGCAATGGAATGTCAGCAAGATAATATCTAAGTCCATCCCAGTTTGCCCTATCAAAGTGCCATTGCATCACCCTGACAGGTTCAGAACGGGGAGGTTGGGGGGGGGGGGCTAACTAATGAGGCTTTAATGAGATTGTGGTCAGAGGATCCAAGTGGTGACAGTACTTCTGTCCTGTACTGACCTGGATAGATCTAAGAGATGGGCTTTATGGTCAGGATTATCTGGTATTCTGGTTGGTTATACCAACTGCATGAGATTAAACAATTCTGCAAACAGCTCACACTCTAGACCAGCATCGTAAGTCCTGAAAGTATGCAATAACTGTTCAACATTATATATGCTGAAATCACCCAAAATGGTAATTTCGGTGCTAAGGGTAAGGTTAAGGTTACGCAACTGATTGGATATGGAGTCAAATTGAGGGAGCGATAGATTACACAGGTATATTTGGTAAAATTTTCATAATTTAGTTTATACATTGAGTAATCAAAATTAGTTGAAGTTTAAAACAGTGTCAACTGCATACTGGAATTTGATATAACAGGTGCCACCCTTGTTACGGAAGTTTGTGAGGTGATGGTAACCAGGGGATATTTCGGTAGAGGGAGAGATTTGTTGTTCTGTGAGGAATAGGACCAGAGGGGGTATGGTCTGTAGGAAAAAATTAACTGAATTTAGATTGGTGCTATGACCACGGATATTGATGAAGAATAAGGCAGCACCTTCACTTCGCCGCTGACAAGCATGACTGGAAATTACAAGAGTCGCTGCCGGCACAGTTGCTTGATGGCGACCGGGAGGACCCTGTGCCGCCAGCCCTACCCTCCTGGTGGTGGCAATCCGAGATACCACCTCGTTTGCTAGTAAAGTAATAATGCAGCAGCCATTGCTAAAGGGAGTGGGAATAGGTGTGATATCTTACGTGCATGTAGTGTGGTGTAGACAGTTGAAGGTGGAGATATTATGGGAGTATGCTGGCCAACCCTGTGTGTAAATGAAAGAACTGAAAATGCTCAGCAAAAGGAGATGGTCAGGATGAAGTTCTGAGGGCTGGTGAAACGGGAGCTTCAGCTCTCCTCATCACCAGCTTGCCATCCACCTCAGGAGTACCGCCCTGTTCGGCTGGTGCTACAGTCTACTCCTCAATCTGGGGCTTGAATTGAATGAGTGTGTTGCCCATTCCACCTAATATGCTGTTGTTTCTCTCTCTCTCTCTCTCTCTCTCTCTCTCTCTCTCTCTCTCTCTCTCTCTCTCTTACTAGGTGGGAAAAAAAAGGGTAGGAGGATGGCAAAAAAATGACAGTGTACCGAAGTTTTTATTTTAGTTAATTTTTCATCAACGTTTACTGCAGGGCTGTCCCAATTTTTCGTCCTTATTTCCAAACTGCCACTCTTTCCAGGGATTTTTTTCTATTTATCGTTTCTATGCAGTCTCATGCCTCGTCTCCACCAACCCCACCTATGAACTCCTTCACCCAGTTTTCCCAACACATCTTTACTCTCATCTCAGTCCCCCCATGATTGCAACCCCGCCATGTTCCTCACAAATCATCAAATCGCTAATAAGCAGTAACATATTTTTTTTACCGCCACATTCCAACCATGGAATTTATATTTTCACTAAACTAGTACTCCATTATCCAGTAGAAGCCTGACGGTAGGTGGTGGCGACCATCACCATCCTTTCATTTGATGTACTGCTACCTATATATTTCTTCCGCCACCTCTATCATTCTCTTTCTGTGCTTGCCCTCCCCTCTTCTTACTTCTCCCTTTTCCTTCCTATCATTTTTTTTTACATTTCTTTCAAAATCATGTGGCTCTAACTGACTGAAAAGCCAAATATTTTGCTGCAATCCAGGAAATCGTTCATAACGCTGGGTGGTAAACATATAACCAGATATAGGGGTGATATAGAGCCTGATACGGTGTCCCTCCAGCTTGGTGATGAGACACAAATACAGCACCCATTCAGGAACCAAACATCCACATTTTTCCTCGCCCCTCACTTTCTCAGGGCACTACCAACCGCAGTGGAACATTGGTTTACTGCGGAGGACAACCCTGCAATGGTGTTTGCTTGCCTGCGATTGATGGAAATGCTGCGTGAGATAGTCTGGGGTTAATCAACAACAATGAAAGCATAAAGTTCACACACACACACACACACACACACACACACACACACACACACACACACACTTAAAGCTGTTCTGCTACAGAAGACAACACCAACAAAACCCACAAAGATGGTGTGCTTCTCATTCTCTTTGGTGCCAACGTAGGTGACTGTGCAGCCCAGTCCAGGATCCCCAAACTTTGCAACTCATGTGGCATGT
This sequence comes from Coenobita brevimanus, assembly GCF_032717465.1. Taxonomy (NCBI): domain Eukaryota; kingdom Metazoa; phylum Arthropoda; class Malacostraca; order Decapoda; family Coenobitidae; genus Coenobita; species Coenobita brevimanus. Next base: position 29,897,943 of record NC_137041.1, read on the forward strand.
CTACCTCAGGCTTGCTGGGAAACATCTGTTTGGTTCTACCAGTGATGTCTACACAATTCTCTGGCCAGGTTTCAAGCTACTTCGAGATGAATGATTCACACACACACACACACACACACACACACACATGCATCATAATATGGTTGCAGTTCCCCCAAGCACTTGACACTGAATAAAAGCCCTGTTGCTTACCTTTTGACCCGCCCTGTCCCGTTGACATATATATGTGCCCAAACGGTTTGTCACTGTGACACAAAATTGACGTTCATCAATGCGCTGAAATTGCAAAGTCCGTCATTTGCAAATTTCTCTAATTTTGCGTGTGATTTTTGGCACGTATACGGGGGACACGTTCCTCTACCCAAGGCCAGGCAGGGACAATGCCTTACCCCGCGTGACCTCCCCTCCCCACACGCCATTATCTCGGCAACTCACCTGTTACCAGTGACCTGGCCAATAAAAACATGTCACATCACGGTACGAAATTCAAGGCGAGAGTGATTCCCCAATCGATGACAATGTGGAGGATAAAGTTTACGTGGTGTTAGAGGAAAAATTGTGCAGAAGTGATGAACAAGTAACATTGCCAAGGAAGGTGTGGTATGTTGATGTGTTTGATGGATGAAAAAATGCTTATATTGCCTATATTACTTGTGAAAACCAATATTCTCTTGTACTACATATAAATTCGTATCAAATAAATAAATATCTACCTATTCTGAGTGGTATGGAATAGTTACCCCTTCCATAGAAAACGTCTTTTCTGGAACTTGGCTTGATAGAAGATGGTACCAGGGGAGGGGAAGGTCACCTGTATCAGGCATTTCTAAGCTCAAGTGAGCACTTTCTCTCTGAATTTTCGATGTTTCTCATAGAAAGCGGAGGTTTTAGCCCCCCCCAAAAAAAAAAAAAAATCGAAACTCTGCCGGGATACGGCAGGTTAAATCAATATATTATGTTAGTTACTTTGCCACTATACATACATTTTGCTCAGTATTTTGTAACCAGTCCTGTCAGTTTCTTGTGCAGGTTAGTACTGTTGCATCTACAATGTGTGTGTGTGTGTGTGTGTGTGTGTGTGTGTGTGTGTGTGAGAACCACCACTATTACCATTTCATTATCTTAGTGAGTTCCCTCATTTTATTAATATGATTTATCTGACTTTTTGCTTCTTCATATACATCCCTTCGTTACTAGCATCACACTCGTAAGGTTGTAGATCTCCTCCAGTATATATGGAAGTTACCTGTTGCAAAAAATATTCGGTTTCGTCTGTTGTAACAAGAGGCTGGAAGTAGAGCTGAAACTTGTTTTTATGCATGGAAGAAGGAACCAAAGGCCGAAAGTCCGCAAGATTGTTCCCTCAAATAAAAACAAAAGCAAAGTAGCAGGAAGCCATATTTAAGATCAACTCATTTTGAGATGCCTGGACCTACTGTATTCAAAAGACCTAGGCAACAGGAAATATAGATCGAGAAAAACTATACAATGTTGACCTTTTTCATACATGAATGCCTGGGGGTAATAGTTAACTCTTTTATTAGAGACTTAGACAGACAAGAGATGCCAGTTTGCTGCTAGACAGGTTCTACACGATCGCCATAGTGGTGGAGGGATGGGAGCAATCAGTTCAAAGGAGCAATGACCATTGAAGTAGCGTCTGAAAAGAAATGGAGATGCAACAATACAGCTAAGACGGAGCCAGTAACAGGAAGAGAGTTAATGAGACAAAAAGTCTTTGCCTTCACCTTGTTGAGAAGAGCTTTATGCGATATGTGGGGAAACCCCCACACACGGGAGTTGTTCACCTCACAGGGCGAATAAAACCCCTGTAAAGTGTCAACAATTATACATTGTTAACCCCTATACCATGGTCATGTTTTTGCGCTCCTTGCGCGTCCCACGAGGATATTCGTGCTCAAACTGACTTTTTAAAAATATTTGCCAAAAAATAAATATTAGTCCTAGAATATTATAATTAAATGTGCTTATGGCACATACCTTCAGCTTTCTCCTGGAATGTTTTTTGAGCCTTCAACGAGTACCGTAGGACTTGTGGAGACTTCTGAAGTTGGGTAACGAATTCTCCACTTTACACTTCCCGACACCCCGTAATATGATTACCACAGCCTGATATTATCACTAGAAACATATTCTATGATATTCAAGTAGTTTGGAATCCATACACCAAAAAAAAGAACACTGTGAAAGCAATGAAAATTACGAGCGCGTACGAGCTTCCCACTTGCGCTCATTCCCCGCTGGTATTCCGTCATTTATTATTCAGTAACACACTCACACTTTATATTCCTATTACTTTATTACACTTATATATATATATATATATATATATATATATATATATATATATATATATATATATATATATATATATATATATATATATAATATAACAGTATTTATCCATAAGTTTCCTTCAGTAATAGTAGTTTATTTTCACTCCAAGCATTAACGTTCTCGTTCAGTAAACTAGTGTAGAGAGCAAAGCTTTCACTGCCATTACTCCAAGTATTTGTACTCATATTCTTATATTAGTAATTATTTACATTTCTATTTTATTAACACTATGTTATACACTGTCACTTCCAGTAACTAAGGGCTCCTTTCCCTTGGAGCCAGGATGAACTTGGGACACTGAAGCACTCGTAGTTTATCACCATTTCCTCCACTGGCTCATCACACGATTCACCAGAAAGACTGTAGTCACTGTCCATTATTATCATGGATAAATTAGCCAGTTCACGCTCCACAGCAGAGTCATTTAGTCCTTTACCCCTTCCCACACGAGGTTTAGTAGGGGTAGAGGTCACAGGGCCCTCTAGAAGCGGCAGAAATGGAGGGGCGCGAGCGCTACGTGCTTTCATCTCAAGAAACAACACCGAACTAAATAACGAGGCGGATATGGGGCCGCCAAGGGCTGACAACATCAGCGAGGTGACAGCTGCTAATTTATGTGCTGTGAAATGATTGGCAGGAAATTAGGTAGTTCCAGGTGAATGTAAATATCACTTAGGCTTCTCCCTTCCTTTCTTATATATATTTTTATTAGGAGAATAAATTATACAGCATACTTCAAGGGGAAATTACCGGGGAAAATTAGTGAACAAGTGCACATGGGGTGTTGCCAGGTGATAATTAGCCAACTCCAGGTGTATGGCACTATCAGTTACCTTATTTTTTTTTTTTTTTTTTGGTATATATTGCTTTGTATAAGAATAGGGCATAGGGCTTATTTCAATGGATGAAATCAGTGGAAAATTACGGGGAAGATTTGCTTAGCGCAGCTCGGCTGGGCAGGCGATAGGAGAAGGTAATGGAGGGGAGGTAGGGAGGGGAGTCAAGAACGGGGATAAATAGCTGAATTGTCAACAATGGATGGGAGTACAGATGACATTAGCAGTGCTGACTATTGTTGGACACTGGCAGTACTGATAGCTGATACAAGCCACCACTTGAAAACCAGGGAGAATTCAAAATAACAGAATCGTAAAAGTGATGCCCCGCAGTATAATCCATTGCGCCTGAGCATCACAAAAGTGACGCCCCACGGTTAAGGGGTTAAAGAAGGCTTGGAGTCACCGTAGCACACCTAATCTCTTGGAAGTTGATTTTACAAAAAGAGAATAATTGTGATCTTTCCAAGATAAGTCCCTGGAGATTGAAACCCCAAGTGTATTCAGAGATGATGCAGAATTGTGTTGGATATTGTAAAAATAATTTAGAATACTCCTGTGGAAGGTTTTCATGGGTTGAAAGATGGAAGAACTGAGTTTTTGAACTGTTAAAAATAAGATTTCTCGTACCCGAATCAAATACATGGGGCAAGTCAGACATTAACAGTGCCATAGCCTCAACTCTTGATTATATGAAGTCCTGGAAACACCATACTAATGTGAATATGTAAGAAATGAGTATGTCACTCATGAAACAGATGCCTAAAAAACAAGAAAAAGCACGGAAATTTACCGTAAAATGGGATTAGGGGGGAATAGTAAGAGGTCCTTTGATAAAATGAAAATATGAAAAGGGAGATAAGTAATAGTCAAGTGAGAAAGAAAAAAAAAAAGAATTCCGAAAGTGGAGTATATGGAAGGAAAATCAAGGAATTTAATATTAAAATTCCCATGGTGATTATGGGGTAAATTTACACTTATATTCTCTACGTATCTTTGAGAAAAGAACACCAGGATGGCCACAAAGAAAAACTATACACAGTAGATAAATGATTTTGTTGTCCACTTTAGGGCTTTCAGGTATGCCCGATACAGTGGTGGTAGCAAATGCTATTGTGAATATATCATACTGTAGGTAACAAAAACCAAGACGGCCGCACATAAAGTCTGTTAAACATGAGAAAATGAATTACTTTGTTTATAAATGTAAAAGGAAGAGAATGTTTGGTGTGTATGGCCAGTAATGGTATGACAGTGGCATGTGTTTTCTAGCATAACAACTGGAATAAATGGCTAAATATAGGGTCAATTACTGCATACTAATAATTTCATTGAAAGAGATCACAAAGTGCATAACGAAAGAAAAGAAAAGCATTAATATAAGGACAATCAGCATAGAACACTTAACAGGGTTCTTTGTAGCTACATGCTAATCTACTGTATATTAAAAAACAAATAAATTCTCACATTCACAGAGTTCTCTCTGCATACTAATTGAATCATTACAATGTAAAACATCAGCATAAGTACTATATTTTAGTGAACCAAATTGTCATGTTTCAAGTAGACAATGGGTGAGCTGTAAGAAATAACTGTATTGATCTAACTGCACAACCCAAGATGTCAACGACCTATTAAGGCTGTATAATTAGACAAAGTATTGGTCTTTGTCAAAAAAGATCATACAGCTCTGCCCTGCTTTTTTGCATGGGCAGTGCTTTGTTTCACTATTTTCCATGAATTTACAAATGGCAAGCATCCCATAGAAAAGTGGATTTAGACATATTGTCAGGCAAGAGGAGGTGATTATCAATCTGGAGTCGAGTGATGGCCATTAGCCAGGCGCAGGACCTTACGTACAACAGGAAAATTTCTCTTAAGATGGCCACGAATGACACTTGATGTAGAGGTTAGGGTTTCCAGAGTTTAGGAATTGCAGGTAAGATATGGCACTCCACTTGATGCTGGTTGAAGGTCCTTGATTCTCTCTTGGACATTACACCACCGCATACAGGAACAGGTACTCCTCAGTGCGATGTGCAACCTCCTCAGTAAACTCATCAGACTGCAAATTTTGCTAGAAACTTAACATGGATTATTGGAATGAGCCGCGTGTTTTGTTCCAGCCTTACAGAGCGCATCATCACCAATGAGAACAGGAGCCTTCACGATGACCCTGCACAGTCTCACTCCCCACTTATATGTCGCAATATGTAATTGTATGTGACGCCTATGCCCACCAGAACCAAACTCTGCTTACAACTCTTGAAGATACCTCTCACGCCACAGAGGGACAACGAGAGGTAATAGCGCTCTTGTATCTGTATCACTGGATATTACGAGCAGCCGACGACTGCCACGATCCCCCTCCCAAGCACAGTAAAGTACTAGACAATCATCAACTTCTTCCACGCCACATGTTAGTGCTTCAACAGCTTCTGTCCCAGACGGTGGGAAGGGCGATCTGCCTGCATGCAGCAACAATGCTAGCACAAGTTCCATGTCTGTGATTCATCCAGTGAGCTCGACAGTCAACTTCACCAGCTCGAGAATTGAGGCCAGCTGTCAGGCAAGATGTTGCAACTTGCTGCTTTTTAGTTGGTGATGTCCAAACTTTGTCAACCTGCTAATCTCAATAAGAGCAACAGAATCCACTTTATGAGCAGGAGGAAACCTTCCTCCAGCTCTGATGGATGACTCCAAGTTGATGTCAGATACGACGTGCAGGCTGGTTCTGAAGCAAATGGAGCGAGCTGCAGAGGGAATCCATTTAATTGCCTGACAGAATGTGCCAAATGATGCCAAGTTGGGAAATGACAAAATATTAGACATAAAGTTTAACACAGAGGATGTCTCCCCTGGGAAAATATGTCATCCTCTGATAAATATTTCTCCAGCTCAGGAATCAATATATCCTTGTCAGGTTTGGAAGGGAAGTTACCTTCTAGAAATGGGGATGATATCTTTGGATATGATAGATTACAGTGTTACACCCCTCTCTTGCACGATATCAATATCACGCTGAGCTGCTGCTACAATCTTAGGCGATGTAGTTTCGGGATCTGTAGCCATTGCACAGCTACTCTAGTCTTGAAGCCTGCGGTAGATTTGTTTTCGATACAGTGGCAGATAGCTTGCTTGTCTTCTGCAGGAACCACTCTTTCTAGAAATGTTTGAAAGTCGATATTCATTCTGTTGTACTTAAAGCAACCTCATGCCATTGCACCATCTGCCAATCATCTGCCAAACGCTCTGTGATAAGGTTTTGGAGCTTGAAGCCTGCATGGAACCTTGATAACGCAAGGATTGCACTTTTCCTTAACAAAGTTCAGGAGCTTTCCCATGTATCCTTGAGCCGATTAGCTTTGCTACCAGTGGATTCATGATGAACGCTTGCTCACTTGCTATGATTCATTGATGTATCGTTCATCATCTCCCTGAAGCTGCTCGAGACCATGCTATTCTTGTGGAAAATAAGCTGCTAATTAACTGTAATAGCCAGAGTTCTTGTTTGGCCTACAATGACCACTTCACTCTTTGATGATCTTTGTACTTATTGTACCATCATCATATCGGACTCAAGAAAATTGTTCAGGACATCACCAATAGGTTGGGCATACCTGAAGACACCACAATATACATCAAAATCATCCAATTTCATTAAAAAAAAAATACATTTGCTTATATGACGTAGCTTACCTTGCATTGTAGCCATCTTGGTTTTCTATAACTAATCAATGTCTAATATGGTCTTTAATGACAGAGTATGTCGGCCATACCTGAAAACCCTACAATGAACACTAAAATCATGTATTTACTACGTTTCTTTTTTTACTGAATAAGGATTTCTTATTTTGCTTACTTGATGGTGGCCGTTTTGTAAAGTGGTTGTTTCCAGATTACGCCACATTTTTCGGAATTCCACTTCGTAGATTCTTGAAGCTAGGGCTATCCCATACTCAAATCAGTCATCAAACTCCATGCTGTAGGAAATCTAAACGGGCCTCTCTATCCAGGTCCTGGAAAATTATATGATATAATGAGGGAACAAAGTATTGCGTGATGAAATAAGTATTAAAAAAGGGTTTGCACGAACAAGGTTCCGAGGGGAAACAGATGCATATTAAATTTCTTCCCCAAGTAACACAAAAAGATAAAAATAATAGAAAACATAGGCAACGCTACGCTGTTGCAACTCTCCATCAGACCAAGCACATAACCCCCACTCCCTGCACACCTAACCAAGCGCATAACGACACACATCCCCCCCCCCTTCCTATTTATAACACAGAGACATTAAAACTCAATAAAATCAGTGACATGGAGTACGGAAGTGTGATAGGAAGTAAAAAAGAAAAAACACCATCATCACTACCACCATCATCATCATCACAACCACCACGATCATCATCACTACCACCATCATCATCATCACAACCACCACGATCATCATCACTACCACCATGATCACAATCATCATCACTATCATCATCACCATCACCACCACGATCATCACTACCATCATCACCATCACCACCACGATCATCACTACCATCATCACCATCACCACCACGATCATCACTACCGTCACCAGCATCATCACCATCACCTCCACCACCATATCTCAACCACCACCACCACCACCACCACCACCACCATCACCACCATCAACGCTACACTGTTGCAATCATTTTTTTATTACAACACAAAAATACTTAAGACACAGCATTTTATCAAAAGGCACCAGTTCACTATCAGATACGTTCATCATTCATTCATCATCCAATCCTATGTTGCCCTATTAGGAGAGTAGGGGCCAGGGGCTAGGCAGGTTGGTCCTGACATTTAAGATGAGAGTGACCAGCCTCACTAACCCCTGAGTGGCATTACGTGAGTAATAAACCCCAACGATCCTTTGGATATAAACCTTCACCGGCACAGTCCGATTGGAGTTCCGTAATAAACCACTAAACCACCAGGCGCCAAAATTTGGTTATATGGTTACCACCCATCGTAGTAAATAGTTTCCTGGTGTACAGGAAACCCTTTGGCTAGTCACTCAGCGTCGAGTCACCCACAGGCAGAAGGAAGAGGAAAGAATGAAGGAAAGAAAGACAGAAGAGGGAGTGTAAAGTCACCCGTAGGCAAATGGACGAGGAAAAAATGAAGGAAAGAAAGATAGAGGAGTATGGAAGGAAAGAAGGATGGAGAAGAGGAAAGGGCAGACACTCAAATGCAACACTACATAGAGTGAGTGGATGGTGAACGTCCCCACCTACCACATATATAACTGTGAAATTTCATGACGCTGTAGTTAATAGTTTCTGAGATTTGTTCCGGAAAAGAAAATCTTTACGCCCAGCCACCCAGCTCTACCGACGGACACCAGTGATAACAATACTCTCCTCTGACTTTGTCAGGTGGAGGGTAAAAATGATGAAACAAGAAGGCAGTCAAAACCTGATGCATACCATAATGCCTTGGAACCAAATGTAATGAAGAATGGAGTGATGAAATTTTTACACCAAAGAGACAAGGATACATTTGTTGAACAAAAGATTATGAAGACGGTAAATTGTAGAATGAGTAAGAATGAAACTAAAGGATAACAGTGAATAACTCACACAGAGTAATTAGATGGGCGGCAAAAAACATTAACGGAAAGAATAACTCACGCGAAGTAATTAAATGGACGACAAAAAATATTAACGCACAGTATCTTAAGGCGAGGCTTATTGAAGTAAAGGAAAGGAAGCAACAGAATGTATGTAGAGAAGGGTAACACATCTGAGCTTACCAGACTGATACATGAGTACAATATTAGAAACTATTTGGCTAGCAAGAAAGTTTTTCTTGAAGGCTAAGAGAATGTAAGAAGTAATACCATATTTGAGATTTCAGTTAATATCAGAGCCACAAGATGTGGAAATTTTTTATTAATTTCATTTCCTGATATACATTTGTGTGTGTGTGTGTGTGTGTGTGTGTGTTGCTTCCTATTATTTCTCTTTTTGTTAGTTTGCGTCAGTATAATCAAAGCCTTGTTGTGTTTCTCTTTCCGTTATCTACGAGTACAACCCTACCTGTTCTCACACGCACCTGCCAGTCATGTTTACATTTTTAACTACCTCATATTCACATTTTCAGCAATTGTTTTCGTTGTTTCGCCGAATTCTACCCAGGGTTGCTCTCTCTCTCTCTCTCTCTCTCTCTCTCTCTCTCTCTCTCTCCGTGTGTGACAAGCTGGAAAGAATACTGCTCGACAATTATCCTGCTCAGAGTTGTATAGCTCATAGGAATCCACTTTTGCGTTTCATCCTTTATCAACCATTGTTCAAGTTACTCGTGTCGTTATTTTTTTTTCTTCCTTATGAGCTTGGACCGTACCTGGCAAATATCCTTTACGGGAAAACAATGCAGCAAAGCATATGGGGAAGCAGAGACGGGAGGCTTCTCGTAAATTCCTTTCTCTGTGATGACCCTTTTACATGCTCAGCGGAAGTGAGAATAAGAAAAAGACAAAACACTGAGGTCCCACAAAAAATAAAATAAAATAAAACAAACAGCAGTAGAAAACCCTAAGATACAAATAGTTTAAAACTGTTATAAATAAGGAAACCCGTTTCCAGTGATGAATACTCAGCAATTTGCCTATTTTACTGATAACTCTTCAGTATCCTACTCGTATATATTTTACATAGACATATATTTCACGTTACTCGAGCTACATAAGAAGCGCCTGGTTGCAAAAAGCAGTTGAATACAGTTTTCCACGACGAGTCTAAGGGGGGCTCACAAACTATATGAACAATAGGAAACCTGGAGTGGCTCAATCAGTAGCGTGATTGCCCTTTACTACCTAAGTGTGTTTTTCGAACCCGGCCCATTACGGACATTAATCTGGGTGCCTCAAGTATATATAGGTCTGCTTATCTTCGCACTCTTTTAGATTACCAGTGATACAAACTCTTACTCTCACAACTATGGCCAATGCAAAAACAGAATGAAACTTATGAAACTGATCGTTTTCCTGGCCATGCCTTGAGCCCCATGCAGTGTGAAGGCACGAAATTACAACTGAACCAAGAGAGGCATCCTATAAGCCTACTAGGCATTGCAGGCACTTATGCATCAGGTTAAATTACTCTTTTCTTCCCCTGGTGAATAACTTGATGTGTTTCAAAAATAACACACGCATTGGTGGCATAGTATAGGAGGCCACCTACATCCCATCCCGTGATGTAATGAAAGGATTCTGTCATCTCACCCAGGAACATCACATCTAATACATATGGTCAGCCAAACATTTCCTTACATCCCAGACCGCTTCCAACCAATGTTGAGTTAGAAACGAAAATTAACAAATGAATCACTGTCCTCGATAGGGTTTTATTTCGGGCCCTACACGGTGTGAAGACGAAATGTTACATTACTAGAGATATACCTCATGTGCTTACTAGACGATGAGTGTGATAATACACCTCATGGCAGCAACAAATTGACTTTCTCTTGCTCAGGTTTCCTACAGACGTCCTTTCTTCATATGCTTCCCTAGTTCTGGATGTCAGTCTTCCTCACTGGATAAGGTCCAGTCAGAGACTTACGCAACGAGTTTCACAAGTGCTGATACAGATTCAGAGAGAATCTGAAAACTCCTTTTCCCTAAAATCTGCTTTTATTATAAGTTTGGTGATATGAGGTTACAAAAGTCCACACCACCATAAACCTAAAGATTTACAAATGTATAACGCCGTCCTGCCAATATCTTCATGCTATACATATGTCGAAGTATAAACAGGCCGCACACAGGCACCAATAGTAAGTCTGCTTGGGAAACACAAAATTAATGGGGGAAAAATAACCAAGTAAATATATAATATATATAGGTTTACTGTATTTGTTTTTACTTTTTATGAGGTTCTTTTGTCTATTTTGTGTCGTTTCCTATAGATAGCTTGTTTCATAATTTGCTTCCTTACCATATCTTCTCCACTCCCATTACCAGTTTCTTCATTCTTTTGTTTACTTTTTTGTCGTTTCCTATGGATAACTTGACTCGCTCAGCTCTTCTTCGCTAACAACAATAATAATTTTCCGTCCCCTCTAAACATTTTCTCACACTTTTCATCCTATGCCTTCCATAAAACTTTTTTTTTTTTTCATTTCCTGTACATATACTTTCTTCCTTTCTTCGGACCATGTTAGAGCTTTTGTCTGCTATTATACCGTTAGTCATTACCTTAGTAATTTTCCAGTTGCTTTATTATCAAACATTGATTCATTTTCTCGTTAAATTCGTTACATCGTTCCTCTTACTGATGACATAGGAACTTTTTGATAATTCCTGCTTAAAATCTTTCCTCCTGCTCTTTAGTGTTTCAGTCATCTCCCTCTCTCCTTTTCCATCTCATCACTTCTGTTACTATCATTGAATAGGTTATTTCTATTATTTATTCTTCCTTCTTGCCAGTTCATATATTACCTCCAATTTTCATTCCTAGTATCCCGCCTCCCTTCCTTTTTTTCCCTTACTCCCTGCAAAGTTCGCATGAGAACTAGCTCATGACAGAGTAATTAAAAGAGCTATGCCATATGCTTTGGAACAAAATATCTAAAATTGATACGATATGTCCATTTGCATACCAAAATCTTAGATCCTCAGAGTCAATAAACGCATAACGAAAACAAGATATAAAGGGCCATTACAAGGTAAAAGCAAGGAATGAACAAAAGTCTAAGGCGATCACGGCGTAGTAATTGAAAAACATGTTCGAGGATAAAGGTAAAACTTTCAAGGCTATGCCAGCAGAGAGTCGAAAATATGATATATACAGTAAGGTGAAACATTTTTGGCGAAAGACGCATGATCTACTTATGTCTGTGCGGGAATGACTTTTGAAAGCAATGCAAGGGGTAAACAAGTATTCCTGCTGGGTGAAGCGATAAAGGAAACTAAAAAAAGTTTGTATTAAGAACACTTCAGGGAAAAAAGTGTATATATATATATATATATATATATATATATATATATATATATATATATATATATATATATATATATATATATATATATATATATATATATATATACATATATATATATATATATATATATATATATATATATATATATATATATATATATATATATATATATATATATATATATATGGTAATCATAGGGGCATTTGTCTTCTTAGTGTACTAGGAAAAATGTATGGTAGGATATTTATTGACAGAGTTAAGGAAATAACAGAGGAATTAGTTGGAGAAGAACAGGAAGACTTTAGGATGGGAAGAGATTGTATAGATCAGATATTCAATCTTAGATCTTTAGTGGAAAAGTTTCTACAGAAGGGAAAGAAGTTGTATGCGGCTTTCATGGATTTGGAGAAAGCATATGACAGGGTGGATAGACAAAGATTGTGGAAAGTATTAAGAATATATGGAGCAGATGGGAAGTTGTTGAATGTTGTGAAGCGTATGGATGATGGTGCTAAGGCTGCAGTGCGTGTGGATGGTGAACTGAGTGAATTTTTCTCTTTGAAGGTTGGGTTTAAACAGGGATGTGTCATGTCTCCATGGTTGTTCAATCTGTACATGGATGGGGTAATAAAAAAGGTACAAGGTAGGGCAGCGGATGTTGGAGTGGCCCGGGTGAGAGAGGGTAGTGTTTGGAAACTCCCTGTACTGTTGTTTGTAGATGATACTCTGTTGTTGAGTGAAGACGAAGGGGAGCTGCACGGCTTGGTGGATGAGGTTGGGGGAGTGTGTAAGAAACGGAATCTAAAGATGAATGTAGGGAAGAGTAAGTAATGGTCTTTGAGAGAGGTGAAGTCAGTGAATTTACAGTGAGGTTGGATGGTGAGGAAATGGAAAATGTGAGTACGTTTCAGTACTTGCGTAGTGTGATAAGTAAGGATGGAAGTTTAAAGGGTGAAGTACTTGAAAAGGTACAACAAGAAAGAAAGGTCGCTGGTTCTTTGAAAGCAGTGATAAGAAACAGGGAAGTGAGCATGGAAGTGAAAAAGTTACTACATGACAATATTGTGATACCAACTCTAACGTATGGAAGTGAAGCTTGGACGTTGCTGGAAAGACACAAGTCAAGAGTGAGAGCAGTGGAAACAAGTTTTTTTAGAGAAGCCTGTGGAGTCACAAGGAGAGACAGGCTGACAAATAAGGATATAAAGGAGCGTTTTGGGTCTGGTTGTGGATGTAATAGGAAGTGTTAGGAGGAACACACTGAGGTGGTTTGGCCATGTGGAGAGGATGGAGGGTGAGAGACTGACGAGGAGAGTGTATGTGAGTGAGGCGGAGGGAGGGAGAGGGAGGGGTAGGCCGAGGATGAGATGGAGGGATGGAGTAGAAAGGTATATGAGAGAGGGGGGTGTGAGTTGGCAGTAGGGCAGTGAAATGGCGAGGCACAGGGCGACGTGGAGGCGATTTGTTTGTGGCCACCCCATACGGGATTGAGGCGTCTGGCAATATATATATATATATATATATATATATATATATATATATATATATATATATACTAAGTAATGGAGTATACTGCACTCGAGGAAGTGGGAGACAAAGTCACCCATGACAGATATGTCAAATCCCATTTTTTCCTCTTCCTCGTGTAGGGGCCCAAGGCTAGGCTACCGTTAGTGCAGAACATGTGAGGGTGGGTGACCCAGTTACTCCTCTCATGTCATCTCTTGATAGAAAAATCTGGGTACCTGCTGGACTCGAACCGAAGCACCTGCTCCATAGTGTGCTTTAACCAGGATGCTCAACCAATCACACCAACAGCAGCCATTTATAGCGCAGATAACATTTTACGTGAATGTAAATATTTAAACGGTAGTAGGGAGATGAATGACAGGAAAACTGGAGGATAAAAGACAAGATGTAAATCGGAACACTAAATTCCGTGGGAAATAGGCAGGTGAGGAAAGAGTTGGGAAGCAAGGAAAAAATAAAATAAGAATTGGATGGCTCAAAGGGAGGGGAGGGAGTGAGGAAAGAATAGGAACATTTTACAAAGGGGAAGGCGCATGAAGGGAAAGGTGGAATAACTGTACTGGAAAGTTAAGTGGGACACAGAAAGCATGCAATGAAAAATTATGAAAAATGAACGTATAGTGAAACAAAGCCACACCAAAAGAGAAGTAAAATTATCTTTGTAAAAAAAAAATAATAATAAAAATATGAAGGGAAATAAATGCCAGAAACTGAAACTGTTCACAGGTAATAATTGTATAATAAGACTGATGAAGTATCTTGACGTGGAGATTTAACCATAAAACCAACACTCTAGGAAAAAGAAATGGCTTATGTAACGGTCTAAATGACACAAAAGACATAAGAAGTGATGGATTGTTAAAAATATCTATCTATCACCAGCGATATATATATCTCTCATACCAACGGTATACCCCAGTCACACATCGGGTATATATCTTTATTGTCCACGCCCAATTGGAGCACCTACAGTAACTCACTAGACCTAAGGCTGCTATTCATTTATATGGTTACCGTCCAACGCAGTAGAGGTATCCAGAGCAAAAATCAATAAATTGACGCGTTAGTTACTGCAAAGTCACCTTCCACACAGGCTGAATTAAATGTACCTGAAAGAAAACCGAGACCCGAAAGTGGATACCAAATGTCTATTACAACCTTGTCCACAATTACTCGCTTTTTACCTTGTCCAGCCACTTCATAAACTTATATACCCTCCTGTAACTACGATCTGTAAACTGTACAGTAGGTAGAAGGAACAATGAATGTACAGAATCTCATTCTCTGTCCTGTTTTTCAGGAAAACCCAGTCCTCACTACAAGGGAAAATAATAACTTACTAGGTGTAAATGAAGGATTTCTTTTAAATTTTTATCAAAAAGAAACAAAAACGAAGGACGATTCAGTCTTTCAACATGTCTAATTATTCCTACAAGCACAGATCTTAGATACAAGGGAGTGATGGCTGAGTTTCGTTGTGCATCCATGTTCTGAGTACTAATTTTACAGCTAAATGGTTTCCTACACTTAAATAAGAAAGAATACCAAAAAACATCAGGTGGTAACAGAGACTTTAGAGGGGAAGGGGCAAAAGCGAAAGGAGACAACAATGGTTTTGATATATGATGTAAAAGAATATATTATAATAGAACCAAGAGGAACAGACTGAAGGAATGACAGGAAAAGAAAGGTGAAAGGAATGTGAAAAATAACGATCTAAGGCAAATAGAAATACATGAGAAAATGTGGGAAAATAACTGGAGCGGAGAGAACACGGAGGGGGAAAGGAATAATTGGATGAGAGAATGAAGAAAGGACAGAAAACTGGAAACAGAGATAAATATAAAGAAGGATATGGAAGAAGTAAGGAAGTAAGAGAACGTGCAGAGAGAACAAAGAGGAGGTAGATGATTTCAGAACGAAAAATTATTAGAGTAAATAAGAATGACACAAAGACAAGTATGATATGACAAAAAAAAAATGTAATTGAGGGATGAATGAACAGATGAAAGTGCAATGGAAATGGTAGAGAACGAATGCAGGAAAAGAGAGACTGACTTCTTTCTGTGTGAAGTGGGGTGGAGCGCGGTGGAAGAGTTTAGAAGAGATGCGTTGTACATTACAAGAATTTTTAAATATTTATTTTCACGCCTGAATTTTACTCAGAAAATCATAATACTGATGATGATGATGATGATGATGATGATGAGACATGTATGTCTGGTTACTATGCAGATGATACATTCGGCCAATTTAGTTATGTCAGCAACCATGTCATGGCCTCGGCTTGACCAGCTTAAGCGGTTTAACCACCAGACAAGCTGTCATCCAGTCCCTGTTGCCCAGCGTTATCCGATATCATGTATTAAGACATCAATATCCAAGATAGTACTGATCCTGTGTTTTACTTATCAGCAACATGTTGTTATTATCACACATGGGTTATTAATAGTAACTAATGGTATTCACCAATAATAGAGTTTGTAAAGTAAGTGATTACGTTGAGTAATGGAACGAGCACACCACCGACCACTACAAACATCCATATATAGCTTCCGACTGGTTAATGTTACACACTGAATGGATCCGACCGTTAAAATGATAAATTGTATGATTACACATCACCCTATCATATGAGTATTTTACTATTTTATAGCAATTCGTGTTCAGGTCGTGGTGTATAAACACGTATACTATGGAGTAAAAGACAATAAATTTTTTTTTATCATAAAACCATTATTTCCCAGGACAACAGGATGACAGAAGAGTGGTTGAGACAATGCAAGTAGGCCTTATTCTCTTGCCCTTGGACATGGGGAGGGTGGAGGGTAGATGAATGAATGGGAACAAGGGAGGAGGGGGGTGAAACTGGGGGTGCGGTGGTGCCACATATACCGATCTGCTCGTCGAGCCGGTCATTCAATTTTTGCTGGAGACTGTATCTGCGCCTTTCTTGTCATGAATCCTGCACTGCGACCTGCCTGAAAAGTGGACATACTGGACCTCACAGGACTCGAACTCTAAAGCCCTGGCAAATTCTTGCATGCTTCTGGGCTGTCCATGCTTCACTTACACTTTCAACTCTGCGCTATCAAGAGCATCGATGAACTGGTCCCTCAGAAGAATAGCCAACAGGTTAGATGCTGCTCCAGGGTATGCCTTGTATGCCATACTCTCCAGGTCGTAAGCAAGCTGGTGTAGGGATTTGCCTAGAGACCATACACTGCTCAGGCTTTGTGCTCTGTAAACCTCAGTCTGGTACATGGTCCCATATCTATGTTCCAGCACTTCACTAGGAACTGATAACTATTCCTCTCCATTATTGACATATGGCCTAGAATTTCCGTTGCGGCACCATTAAGGCTAGTATCAAGCTGCACTGCACTCTGCTAATCATCTCAACCATTCTGATCAGCAAGTAGCTCAAACTGTGCATGGTAAACCTCTGAAGATACTCTACCATCAAATTCCTGAGGTTTCTTTTTAACTGTACCTCCATCACAGCCATGCACTTCACTGGTTTGGGGCCTCAAAACTGGTACAGCATAATGAGATCCAGAACTTAAAACTTCTACAGTCTGATTATTCAACCCTGTATTGCTACCTTTAGATGCTTGGGATCCATCAAGATTCACCATACACAGTCCATCTTTTTTATATGCTACCTGTACACTAACCTGAGGCTCAGCAGTGCAATATTTCTCTACAACCTCAAATTTCTCACTATTTAACTGTACGTGATCGACTACAAGCTTCAGCCGATTTTTTTACATGCTGTCTGCACTCCATGATTATTCCTTCACTAATCTTCAGCTGGTTGTCAACATATTGTCTACACTCCATCACTATTCCCTGGTCATCTACATGCTTCACCTGGTCGTCTAGATGCTGTCTGAACTCCATCACGTTATTGCTTACATCACACTTCTGCTGCTGTAGCTCAGTGTATATATACTTCCTTCTTCAACTGTTGCTGCTCTTCCTTCATTTTCCCCATTAAAGCATCCAGCTGTCCTTGCATCCTCACTTGTAATTCCCTTTGTTGCTCCAGTAATGCCTCTTGAAGCTATTCATATCGTTCTTTCTGTTCTTTACATTGTGCCTGTTATTGTTCTTTGATTTCTTCATTTTGTGTCTGTACTTGTATACTTTGTGCTTGCAATTGTTCTTTGAGTACTTTTTGTCCTTCATGCTGTGACTGTAGTCCTTCATTCTGTGCTTGTATTTGGACACTTTGTGCATGCAATAGCTTCATGACTGCAGCCAGTGACACCTCGTCCTCCTGCCCAGCTCGGGGTCTTGTCTGCGCACCCCTTTGCTCCATGTCAATGATTAGACTCACTGCAGTACTTTAATGATCCACGTTTCTGACACCACTCTTACCTTCCCGTCCCACACTGCCATAGGCCCCAACAGCAGTAGATCAGTATAGGAAAGCATTGCCCAGTGAACCCTTCTTCCTAGAGGCAGCCTTTAGGTGTGCAACAAGAAAAGCTGAGGTGTTGTAAATAAACATTGGCTTCTTAAGTTTACTGTCTTTATTTTCCACATAATTACACTTCATGTTTGCCAACTTCACTTCACTATTTCACAAGTACCAGGGATAATATTCACTAACTGCAATTACTCTTAATGTTTGCCAACAATACTTCACTATTTTGACAAGTATCAAAGATATACAAACTGCACTGACACTGCACTACACTAGAACTGAACTGAAAACTGACTGAAACTGCGTTAGTCTCTTCCCCATCCTTATATAGGCTTCCTATGTACTAGAATTTTCTACTAGGTTTTCGGGAAAGTAACAGTTGCCAACTCCGAGACATCCAAAATATGCCAGAGTGTTCTCACACTGCATAACACTGTAACTTATTGAGAAAACAAACTTAAAATAAATTAAATAATTAAACAATCACATAAATAAAACATTATTGAGAAAAAAGGCACAAAAATTAATGTACAACTTACAAAATAACTACTTTCACAAACAGCAGGCTAACTGGCAACTCTGACTCATAATGGAACTATGGTACGAGAAACATCGGGAATTCTCCAGTACAATCTAACTAGCACTCCAGCTTCTCAACAATAGCAAATAAAGCAGCGAGGTCAGGAGCACTGGATCAGCTCTATGAGGAATTGGAAGCCCTGGAGAGACAGAAGATTCTTGCGTTGGGAAAAAGAAAGAACAAAGTGACAAAAGATCTTACACATATAAAGCCGATAAAGGGTGGTGGGGGTAGGGTATTGTGCGCATAGGAGGACATAAAGGGAAGGTGGAAAGAGTATTTCGAGACGTAACTGAGCAAAGAAAGCGAGTGGACTGTATTTGGAGATGGGATGTCAAATGAAAGGGAAACAGTTGAAATTAGCAAGGAAGGAGTCAAAGCAGCACTGAAAAAGATGGAAAATGGGAAGGCAGCAGGACCGGATGAAATACCAGCAGAGGCATGGAAAAGCTTAGAAAAAGATGGAGTAGATTTTTATAGTAGATTTAATGCAGAAGATTTATGATCAGGAGAAAATACCGGAGGCCTGGCTAGAAAGTGTGATGGTACCGATCTATAAGGAAAAAGGTGACATTCAGGATTTTGGAAACTACTGGGGTATAAAGCTGATGTCACACACACTGAAAATATGGGAGAGAATAACAGAGAAAAGATTAAGGAAGGAAACAGAGATTGGTGAACTACAGTTCGGATTCATACCAGGAAAAGGAACAGCAGATGCAATCACTGCAGTGCGCCACATCCAGGAAAAAATAGAGAGAAACAGAGACAGCTGCATATGAATTTTGTGGAATTGGACAAAGCGTATGATACTGTTTCAGAAAAGTATGTTTGACTGGTTAAAAATACTGTAATGAATAAGCGGGTAAGAACTCGGGTTAGAAGTAGTTTTAGTGACTGAGAAATTTCCAGTAAAAGTTGGGCTACATCAGGGATCCTCGTTGAGTCCCTATATCTTCGATCTGTTAACGGATGTTTTGGGGAGAGGCATCACTGAAGAGGCTCCATGAGTTACACAGTTTGCAGATGATACTGATGCCACCAGAGAGGAAGTAGAACGGAAATTGGAGTGCAAACAATAACAAATGGAAGATTGAGGACTTTAAACTAGAAGGAGAAAAACGGAATAACTATGCTTTAATGGAGAAGAAGAATAGGAAGATGTGAGTTTGCTAGGAGAAAAGTTGAAAAAAAAAATGGATATTCCGGTATTTGGGCTCGAATATAACAGCTGAAGGCGGAGAGGATGCAGAATTAAACACAGAATATAGGCAGGATGGAGAAACTGGAGGGATATGTCAGGAGTGTTATGTGATAGAAAAATCAGTGCAAGAGTGAAAGGAAAAGTATATAAAACGGTGGTAAGGCCAGCAACGATATACGGTTCGGAAACTTGGCCCATATAGAAGTCTCAGGAAAGAAAGCTGGAGGTGGCAGAGATGCGGATGCTGAGATGGGTGAACGGGGTCACGAGAATGGATTAAATCAGGAATGAGAGAATTAGGGGGACGATTAAAATTGTAGAAATCTCAGAGAAGGTGCAGGAGAGGCGACTACAATGAAAGGAATGAGGAATATGAGGGTAGAAGAGTGATGGGCATTGAGGTGGAGGGTAGACGGAGAAGGAGTCGACCAAGGAGATGGACTGTATACAGCGAGATATGAGGAAGTAGGATATAGTAGGGGATGAACTTGGACATGGAGGAGAATGGAGGCGACTAGTCAGAAACAGCGACCCCATATAAACATGGGCAAAGCTGCGGAAGAGAAGAAGACTCTTTCATAGTATCGTCATTCTTAATAAAAAAATATATATATCAAATGAAAAGTTAATTAAACCCAAAATCATAAGTAGCCTTATACTCCTGTCATTGTATGGGAACTAAGGTAGAATGGAAGTGTGTAATACAACATAATACAAACTGGATAAGTCTTACCCACACATGGAATGTTGTAAGTCTGTTCTTCGCTCTGCTAAGAATTATTTCATTCGTACTCGCCCCTTCAAGCACTTTCCAGAAATCTCTTTATCAATTTTACTTCATCATCCTTCCCGCATCTTTTCACCTCCGATTGCTCTGTAGTTGTTTTTTTTCTCCTGATAAATCAGAAATCTCTGTTCAGACGTTTTCCTCCACTTCCACCTTAGACGATTTCGGCGCTGTTCCTCCATCACTCTCTCCCTCTGACGTTTTCATTCCTGACAATTTTTCCAATTGATATACTTTCTGCCGTGATTGACATAAGTACTGACAAGGCATATAGGCCTAATGGGGTCCCTCCTGTTGTCCTCAAGAACTGTACTTCTTTGTCTACACCCTACCTAGGTAAACTCTTTCGCCACTGTCTGGCAACTTGTACCTTTTCTTTTTTTCTGAAGTTTGCTCTCATTCAGCCTGTTCCAAAGATGGGTGACCATTCACAGCCCTCTAACTATCACTCAGTTGCTTTAATATCCTGTCTTTCTAAAGTTTCTTACTCCGTTCTTAAAAAGAAATTTCAGCACATTTCTGATCAGCCCAGAATCTTTTATTCCCACCGCCAGTATGTATTCCGCCAGGGATGCTCCATTGGCTTCTCTTGTCACTTTCTTTTCTGACCCCTAATCATCCTCCTTTCGGAAATTTTGCGAAAGCTTTGCCGTTGCACTTTATATCTTAAAGGCTTTTGATCTAGTATGGCATAAATCTTTAATTTCTAATCAGATATCTCACTTATTGTATTCTTCTATCTGTATCTTAATCTCTAGCTTTCTTTCTGGTTGTTCTATAGCTGCTGTTCTAGATGGCCACCATTTTTCTCCTAACGGTATCAATTGTGATGCTTCTCCGGGCTTAACCTATTCATCCATGACTCTGTAAATCTAACCCTATCCACTCATACACTGATGACTCCACCCTTCATCTTTTCATTCGCTTCTCGCAGCGCTCGTTTCAGCAGCTTCTTTAACAAACAAGGGATGAGGTTATGGCACACTTAATGTCTGAATTCTCATTATTATATCTGAATGATGTGAGAGAATTGGTGCTGTTTTCAGTCCATCAAAAACTCTGTTCTTTTATCTTTCGACCCGTCATAATCTTCCGCAGGAGTGCTCTCTAATTTTTTACAATATCCAGCTCATTTCTGCATCATCTTTGAACATACATGGGGTTTCATTCTCTTAGGACTTGTCTTGGAAAGGTCATTATTACCTCTTTTATAAAATCAGCTTCATAAAGATTAGGTTTGCTAAACCTTCTTCAGTTGTTAACATTTTACAGGGGTTTTATTCGCCCTTACTTACAGCACAAGTATCGTGTGTGGGGACGCTCCCCAGGTATAACATACTCCTTTTCTCAACATGGTGGAGGCAAAGTTTTTTCGTCTCATTAACTCTACTCCTGTTACCCGTTCCCTTCAACCTCTGTCTCTTTGCTGCAATGTTGCATCTCCATCTCTTTTTTATGGTTATTTCAGTGGTCACTGCATCCCTGACCTGTCTGCTTGCATCCCTCCACCACTTAGGTGGGCGTGTAGTACCCGTCTAGCAGCAGACTGGCATCCCTTTTCCGCCAGACTCTGATGCAAGAATTAACCATTGCTCCCAGTCTTTCATGTATGCAACAAATTAACTTTGAAAATGTCTTTCTTTATCAGTATCTCCAATTGCCTATGACCTCCAGTCTTTTGAATGAAGTGACTCCACGCATCTCAAAATGAACGGTCTTGAATTTTGTTTTCTGTTACTTTGCTTTTTTTTTTTCTTCTTCTTCTCGGGAGCAATCTTGCTGGCTTTCGACCTTTTGTTCCTTCTTCCTTATATAAAAAAGTTTCAACTCTACTTCCAGCCTTTTCCCACAACAGACAAAATGAATATTATTTGCAACCGGTATCTGCTGTAAATACTGGAGAAGAGAATTATTGTCACGCCAGATTTGATCTACATTATTACTAGTGTGATGGAAGTGATGAAGGGAGGTGTGTTAAGGAGGGCAACGACCAATAAGCTGTGTAAATAAAATAAGGGATTTTACTAAGAAAATGAGGTGGTAATAGTGGTGGGCTGGTGGTTCACACACACACACACACACACACACACACACACACACACACACACACACACACACACACACTGTAAATGCAAATAATGTTAACCTACGTAAGAAGTTATATAGGACTGGTTACGCAATACCGAGTAAGATTTGTGTATAGTGACGTAGTAACAAAAATATTACTATAAAAGATATGCAACAGGGCGTTCACTTTGTCAAAGTGCGTGGGGGAACTGCAACCATATGATTTATGTGTGTGTGTGTGTGTGTGTGTGTGTGTGTGTGTGTGTGTGGAATACTGTAGAGGTTTGGTTCCTTTTTTTTTTCTTTTTTATGTGTCCGACTCTGGGTATAGGCTTCACAGCCTGCATTCAAGGCCCAGTAGTCCTCCTACGTACCGCACACCTCTACATGTCACCACTTCGGCGCTAACACCCACCGTCCATACTGAATACATGCTAGGGCTGTCTCATACAGGACTGGTGTATTGGTATTAGCGGGGGTATTTTTACGACATGTCGGCGGGTCTTCTGGTAGATCAGTAAAGTCTGATTTTTATGAAATTCAAATCCTTAAACTGTTCCCTGCCCCAGCGGGATTTGAACCCGGGTCCGTTAGGATGGATGTCGCGTTTGCTTCTCCCCACCAAGTTGCCATGAGCACTATAACAAACTCTACATCACTTCTTTTTCTGGTTATACAGTATGTTTACCACCCAGCGCTGTAAATGATACCCTGGGCTGCAGCAAAATATCTGGCCTGTCACTCAGTTTAGAGCCACCTGCAGTTGAAAGAACATTGACAAAAAATGACATGAAGGAAAAGGGAAAAGTACGAAGAGTGGAGGGCGGACACGGAAAGAGAATGGCAGAGGCGAAGGAAAAAATAGTCAGCAGTACATCAAGTGAGAGCATGGTGATCGCCAACAAGTACCACAAGGTTTTCAAAGTAAAATGAAGTACTAGGGTAATGGAGATATAAACGTCGTGGTTGGAATGTGGTGGCAGAAACAAGTCAGTGATGGTTAGTGATCTGAGAATTTGTGGGGGTAGATGGAGAGATTGCAGTGAGGGGACTGAGGTGGAATTAAAGATGTGGTGTAGGGAAAACTGTATGAAGGAGCTCATATGTGGGGCTGGGGGACACGAGGCAGACTGTGTGGCCGTGCCGAACAGAAAGAATATCCTTGGAAGGAGAGGCAGTTTGGAAATAAGAACGAAAAGTTGCGGCAAACCTGCAATAAACTTTGATGATAAAGTCAATAATGATGAAAACTTTGGTTCATTCTCTTTCATCGTCATCATCCCAACGTCCTTTTCCCACCTACTGAGAGAGAGAGAGAGAGAGAGAGAGAGAGAGAGAGAGAGAGAGAGAGAGGAGGGGGCAAATCAACAGCATATCTAGTGAAATGGGCAACACACTCATTTTATTCTTATTTAAGCCCCAGATAATCTACATGACAGAACCAACATCTTTATATTGCTTATCTGATAAAGTCAATAGGACAAATTAAAAATCACAAAAGAAGGGACCAAACCCTTGACGTATGCTTCTCCATACAAAACTCACCCAACCACCTCAATTCCCTGTCATTTTCCAAACCTTTCCTTGGTTTTCTGCACACTCATTGAAACATCCATCCACATTCATCTTGACCTACTATGAATGTTCACTCTTTCCGATTCCCTCAGACATACCGGACTCACACAGCTTATAACCTCCAAATTCTTCATATGACTACATCAAACAATTTTAGCACATTCTCTCCGGCCGTGGTTTAGTGAGTAATTATTGCGCTCTAATCGGATTGAGTCGATGAAGGTTTATATCCAAGGAGTGGTTGGTGTTGATTGCTCATGTAATGCCACTCAGGGATGAGTGAGGCTGGTCACTCTCATCTTAAATGCTGGGACCAACTGCTTAGCCCCGGGCTCCTACGCTCCTCATGGGGCAATATAGGATTGGATGATGGATGGATTACTTTTCTTATTATTATCATTACCATGACGGCAATTGTATGACTGGCACACAAAGCAAAATTAAACCGTTTATAACTGACATGAAAATTATTTGTCTGCATTTTAATGCAGTAACTAACCTGCGTTTTACATTACAGGCAATTTCTACCGACTCTCTCTCTCTCTCTCTCTCTCTCTCTCTCTCTCTCTCTCTCTCTCCACATTTTAAAACATTTTATATTTTTCTTTTTTCTGTTATGTTTTTGCATATTGTAATTATCGTAACAATAGCTTCACACAGTTTTGAAACACAAATTGAATGATTTTTGAAAATCCTTGTATGAGAAGTAATGCATGATAGAACATTTATAAGTTACGTCAGCTGATCATGGAGGAAATTACACGATAAAAAAATTGATGAGGTACATCAGTTTGCATTTCGAAAATGAGAGGTTTTCGCATTTGACATGACACACACACACACACACACACACACACACACACACACACACACACACACACACACACACAAACTTTACCACCAAAGGTTCTTTCGAGAGGGATTTTGCTAGAGTGGTAATTAGCCTTAGTGGTAGGTGGGGGCGCCAACCATCCACTCACCCGTCGTGCTGTTCACGGGTGACTGCCCTTTCCCCTCTTCCTTCATTCTTTGCTTCCTTCCTCTTCTGCCTTTCTTTCCTTCTTTCTTTCCTCTTCCTTCTATCTACGGGTGACTCTACACTGAGTGAGAAGGCAAATGGTTTCCTACACACCAGGAAACCATTTACTATGCTGGGTGGTAACCATATAACCAAACTATGGCGCCTGGTGGTTTAGTGGGTAATTATGGCTCACATAATGTCACTCAGAGATGAGGGAGGCTGGTCACTCTCATCTTAAATGTCAGGACCAACTTGCCTAGCCCCGGGTTCCTACGTTCCTCATGGGGCAACACAGGATTAGATGATACATGTGCAGGTATGTGGTACTTAGGGTACCGCCCTACACCTACCTCCTCATAGTCCTGAAACTCAAAGGTCCAGCCTCTTTCCCAACTCGGTCATTTGTTTTAGGAGCATTGGCACAAATGATCAATAATCTTTAGAGATATAAATGTACACTAAGTAATGGGGCCTGCAGTAAACAAGCATGGAGAAAGGTTATGCAATATTACTACTATCTCTGCTGCTGCTACTACTACTACTACTACTACTACTAATAATAATAATAATAATAATAATAAAAATAATAGTAATAACAATTACATATGGCGGTACAAATACCAACGCTGTAACCCAATTTCCACAGCAATAACTAATTAATAGGGGTCTTTCGAGAATGATTGTGCGGCTATTTATTTGAGTACGGATAACATTAAGACAACTTTGATGCATACAAAGAAATAGGTAGTAATATTATTTGAGTTATTTATGAAGTACAGCATATGATCCCAGAGAGTAGTTGAATACACTTTGGTCAGCGTATCAAGGAGGGCTCGCTAATTTCATCTTATCAAGGGAACTAGGGAGCTGCAATGACTCAAACGGAGGCGTTATTGAATTTCAGTCTTCGTATACCTAGGTGATGTATTCCAGCCCGAACGCGGTGGACAGTTAAAGTGGTTCCTGAAGTATGTATAGGGTTAAGCGTACATATGTTCACGCCAGGTCAATTTAATGATGATATAAACCGACTATAATCCACACAAACATTGGCATTGCAACACACTGACTTTCTCATGCACAAGTTTTCATGTAGACATCGTTTCCTCAATATTATATCTGGGCGCGTCCACAGGTGTACTCGAACATGTGTTGACAACATTGCTGGCAACCTGTTTGGATACATGTATGCAGCAGTATTTGGACAGATGCATGAAAACATGTTACTGTACAGCTTCAGACCTGCTGGCAGCAGAGGTCATGGGATAAATGTATCCATACGAGGCAGCTGAGACTTCATCATGATGTCGATAACATGATCTGGACGCTGTTGTTCCCAGCATGTTTGCAGACTG
This sequence comes from Coenobita brevimanus, assembly GCF_032717465.1. Lineage (NCBI taxonomy): Eukaryota > Metazoa > Arthropoda > Malacostraca > Decapoda > Coenobitidae > Coenobita > Coenobita brevimanus. The sequence goes on from NC_137041.1 coordinate 29,924,673, forward strand.
TTCGTTATTGTGTTGTTTACGTGTAGCCAGCACTTGTTCCAGCACACGTGTGGACGCGCCCTCTGGTGATTATTCTGGGTCCGAAGTGGTAGGTTTTGGCGATTATCATCTACTCACTTGATGTAATGCTGCCTACTTCTTCCTTAGACAACGCTATATTGTATGACCAGCCTGATGGTTTCTTGTAACCCAGAAATTCATTTTAAACGTTGGGTGGTGACCATATAACCAAATAAGGAGGTGATGTGGAGCCTACTATGGTGCCCCTGTTAACCGGATGGAGAGATGGATATGAGGCGTCCATCCACTCTTCAGGGCTTAGCCACCGAGAGGGTCTGTCCACCACACACGCTGCACGGACCAACCTTCAGAGGCAATGGCATACCAGCTGTTGGGGGGTCTTCTCAACCAAACAGACCAGGCCTGATTTACTACTAATATCATCATTCTGCTTATGTGGAGGAGGTTTGGTCCTTAGGTAATTTTATGATATGGCCCGACACAGATACCTATACGGAGAGAGAAATGTACAGAGTAGTAAATAAATATCTTTAAAGCTTGCTTATATTATACTCTTGGTGATGTGACGCAAAGGTCAACACAACCAGACACATACAGGCTTGCAAATGTACGGCACCCCCTTGCCACGGTCTTCATGCTATACACATGTCGCAGAATAAACACTCTGCATGCAGGCACTGGTAAAAACTTACTAATCGAAAACCTGGTATAGAATAAATCTGCATTCGTTTACATACTATTTCAACAAATATTTTTCTTCACACATTTCCGGTTAAGTTGATTTTAAAGAGGACTTGCTTGAAAAAAATTATTTTTTAATTACTACACCTTTCTAACTTCCATTATCAGTTCTCCTTTCATTATTTCGTCCACTTTGTTTCACATCCTATAATAACTCTCCCCTCTTTTCACGCTCAGTTCATCCTCGCTCACAGTAATTACATTTTTCGCCTCCACCTCGTTATTCTCTCACACATTTCCTCCCTTACCTGCTATCCATCTTTTCTTTCTTTTATTTCCCGCTTCCTCTCCCATATTATCTCGCTTTATCCGTTTCGTTGTTTCGTCTAGCTTTTATCTTCCTTTGCTCCATCAGTCATCATCTCGTCAATCCTTCGCCTGCTTTCTTATCAATCATTAACTACTTTTTGTCCTTCCACACATGATTTATGTTTCCCTTTGTTGAATATTCACGAACTTCTTTATAATTCTGTCTAGGCTCTTTCCGTATTCTCTTTACTGGCTCTATTGTCTTCATTTCTCTGTTATCCTCTCGTCTCGTCCTTTCCCCTGCGGTCATTCACCATTATATTTCTATCACCCGTTTACCCTTCTTGCATTGTATGTCTTTCCTTTGTTGGTCATTCCTTGCATAATTAGCCTCTTCCCCTTTTTACTTCTTCGTCACTGAAATGTACAATATACCTAAGAAATAATGTGCATTATATTATTTAAAGGTGCTCCATCACTTGCTATGGAACGGAAGTCCGTGAAAAAATTAGATGTTTCAATATGACGACAAAATCAGAGATATTCCTATAAAATCAATCGCACAGCAAAAATGATCAGATATGAAGAATCGTCATGGCTTGTAAGTAGGGACTGAACAAAAGTTTGCTGTAGTCATGGCGGAGCAATGAAAGGACAGGTTCGAGGAAGAAGGTTGAACTTTGGTGGCTAAGCTGACAGCGAAACGAAAATATTATGTTACTGGAGATGAAAGATGCTGGATGAAGACGGATGACCTTGTTATATCTGTGTGTTGATAACTTCTGAAAGCAATGCCACAAAGACAGAAGTGACCCTGCTGGGTAAAAGCGAATAATGAATTTATAAAAATATTTAAGACAAGTGCTAAAAAAAAAATCGGGTAAAGAAATTAGAAGTGATTGGTTAGGGACACGTGGTGTATGTGTGTGTGTATGTGTGTGTGTGTGTGTGTGTGTGTGTGTGTGTGTGTGTGTGTGTGTGTGTGTGTGTGTGTGTGTGTGTGTGTGTGGAAGTAAGGGTGCATTCTAAAGGTAGAGTGAAAGAAGAGGCAGAAGGAGGGAATAAGTCGAGAGACATAGAAGTTAAATGAGACAGAAAAATGAACAGCCAATGCATCTCAAACTTTACTTCTCCTCTAGGGCTTCGAAGGACTGGAGGCAAGGCTACTACAAAGCAGACTACTTAATAAGCGAGAAAGTTCTCGTCTTTCCTTCCCTAAAATCTGTACAGTAAAATATTAGCGTTTGCTTTCCTCTAACCTGACTATCCCACCACCCAAGCCACCAAGACCACATGACAGATGACTGGAAAATAGAAAGAATTCATGGCCAAGACTGAAAGGAAATTAACGTGAAAGAGAGAGAAAAAAAAATAAATAAATGTTGGCAATTTATGCAAGAGTAAGTGGAGTAAAGAAAAACAATTAACTCGAGTAAACTGTACTGGAGGAAGTGGGAGACAAAAACACAGAAATAAATGATGTGGATGGGACTGTGGACAAAATGAATATCTGATTTTGAGTGGAAAGAGAAGTGACCGAAAAGATCTGAATTTAAGAAAAAAAAATGTAACTTGGAAACAATAGGAGGAGTAGCAAATTTACAGGCAAGGAAAAAGCTGGAGAAGAACGGAAAAATAATGAGAAAGTAAGATTACTCAAAGAAAGGGGAGACGTTTAAGAAGTGAACATTTTATGGAGCATAAAACACGGGAGGAGAAAGGCTGAATGAAAGCATTGTAAGACAGACTGGAACGCTAGGAACCCACTCCAATTAAACTGGTCAACGATGAAATGAGTGCAAATGCCAGTAAACCAAAACGGGAAAAAATTACTTCACACACACACACATTTTATATATATATATATATATATATATATATATATATATATATATATATATATATATATATATATCATCATCATCAGCCGTTGGAGTATCCACTGCAGGATATATATATATATATATATATATATATATATATATATATATATATATATATATATATATATATATATATATATATATATATATATATATATATATATATACACGCGTGTAAATCTAATGATGAGAATACGAGTAGGGTCATGAAGTATATTTAAGAAAGAGACGAAATAAGGCATAAACAGTCTCTCTCTCTCTCTCTCTCTCTCTCTCTCTCTCTCATCGAATACTCAATTCCCCCATCATGAGGGGTCCAGGGCTAGGCTGCTTTCAAGGGATCAGTTGCTGACCGCTGAGTGGTATTGTATGAACAATAAACTAAAACCATCGCTCAAATGCAAACCATTATCACCCACATTCACTTACACCATTGAGTTACATGGCTTTCACCCATCATGTTGAATGGATTGCTTACCAACAAGAAACCATTCTACTTTTTACTTACTATGAACTACTTAAAGGTAACATACATTAAGTGATTACATAATGAATGCCCTTGACAACCGCAAATATAACCACAAACGTGAAATAAGCGTACGGTCCGAAAAGGGACGCCTAATGCCTATCATTGCAGTTCTAGCTTTGACTTCTTCAACCACTCTGGGTCCAGATTCACAAAGGCCAAATCATCTCCTACTGATCTGAAGGCTACTAAATGCACTAGGGACAAAGAGAGTACAGAGTCTCATCTTCACTGTTTATTCTGCAAAAGTAAGTCTTAGTTACAAGTGAAAATTTTTAAGTTATTATGATTTACAGAAAAGCCATTTTATCATGCTAAATCTTTCTAGATATATTTTCCCTCTTGTAAAAGCAGATCTGAAATACAATGGTGTTAATCATTATTCTACTTGTTGATCTACATCCTGGGCATTTCGTTTCATAAATACAGTAAATCAACTTTCAGTACTTGGATACAAGAATGTGTCAGTAATGTCACTTGCTTAATGACAGGATGAAGAGAGGGTGAAGCAAAAATGGAAATTCAAAAAAAGAGAGTAAACGGCATTGGTAAATATTCGGATATGTAATGGAAAAAAAAAAAAAAAGGAACTGAGAGTAACAGAAATGGAAATTGTGAGCAAATGAAAGGTTAAGGTGAGACAAATAACATATAAAAATGATGGGAAAATGTTGGATATTAATTGGGGGCAGAGAAACGGATGGAGGGAAGTAGTGATTGGAGGAAAAGAAAAAGAAAGGACGGAAAGCATGTAGCAAAGATAAATGTGCAGAAGACGGGAATGGAAGCAGTACAATGGTACAGAAATAACTACGAGATGAAGTACAGTCAAAACAAATGATGGAAGGATGAATAAATGAATGTGCAAAAAGGAACAGTGGAGAAATGAAAGCAGAAAATGAGAATATAAAGTTACCACATGAAAAACAAAAAACTAGAAAAACGGGTGGAGTCAACATCTTTGAAAAGGAATTTTTAAAAATGATATTTAGTTAAAAAGTAATAATAATAACAACAACAAAACAACAATAATAATAATAATAATAAAATGCTACAATGACTACTACTATAACTTTCCAATGACGCGTTTTAGAGTCATTTCATATCCAACCTCAGAGATTGTGATGACTTGTTATGTGTCATTTTAAGATACTTTTGTAAAATATTCACCATAAATCGGTTTTACGCGTCATAACAAAGATACTCAGGCAAGATGTAGTGGAATGCTTGCTCTTTGTGTGACGGGCTTTAGTTTTAAAGTTTTGCATGGTTTAAATCAGATTTATGTATCTTTTGCTGAATATTTTCTATGGCAAGGTATCTAATGTTTGGTTTTTGCCTAACTTCAACTCGCAATTTTGACTTTTTGTTTTCTTTGTTTTCCTTTCTTCAAAATACTGCGATACAGAACAACTATTCAGCTTCAAAATACCACCACAACCAGCATCCTATCATAAAATGTGTACTTACTCTGACCGATCAAGAAAAAGGATTGCAAAACGAATATGCTCTTGAGACTCATAGAAATTGTGCATCTTTTTCCGTTCTCTTTATCGTGAAATAAAATGCCGAAATAATCATAATCTGTATATCATCGTAAAGGTAATTTATTGTAGTTTAAACCAGATTTATTTACCTCCACTAGTTCCTTTTTGCCGAATATTTTTGTACGGCAAGGTATGAAGGTTTTGGTTTTCACCTAAATTCAACTCGTCAATTTGCCTTTTTTCTTATCTCTCTCTCTCTTTCTCTCTCTCTCTCTCTCTCTCTCTCTCTTTTAACATACTGTGATAAAGTATAACTATTCGGCTTCAAAATAACACTGCATACAGCATCGTATCATAAAAAGTGTATTTTCACTGACCGATCAAAGAAAAGATTGCGAATCAAATATGCGGCAGAGACGTATAAGATTGTGGATCATTTTCCTTTCGCTTTACCACGCAATAGAATGCCGAAATAACCATAACCTATGTATCATCATAAAGATCATCGTAAAGGTTATTTTTTGTAGTTTTTCATGGTTTAAACCAGGTTTATATATTTATATATATTTTTTGCCGAATATTTTTGTATGGCACGACGTAAAATTTTGACTTTCACTTAACTTCAACTCATTTTGACTTTTTATTTTCTTTGTTTTCCTTTTTTAAACATACCACGATAAAGTACAACTGTTCAGCTTTAAAATGACACAAAAACCAACATTCCATCATGAAAAGTGTATTTATAAAGAGGGATCAAGAAATAATATTACGGCACAAAGATGTAGGCCAGCAAGAGAGCGGCTGACGATATTTATTTCGTCATTGCCGTTTCTTTAGCGGGCAATCTTACCATACTCCGTGGATTTGTGCTGTCATATTGTGTATGCCTGTATTTGTTTTTTGTATGCAAATGAATATTACCGAATCTTCCTCAACATACTGAAAGGTGGATTTCGTTTCCCAACTTCCCAACTGGATGCTGGGTTAGGTTAGGTTAGGCTGGGTTGGGTTAGGTTAGGTTAGGTTGGGGTAGATTAAATTATTAGGTAAAGTTAAGCTAGGTTAGGTTAGGTTTAGTTAAACACTTACATTAGGCCTAAGACTGTCATAGTCATATTATGATTATTATTCATTTGCACAAATTAGGCCTCAAAATGCTCAAATGAACTAAAAAACTATCAAATGGAAGAAAAAAAAATAGGAGACGGCAATAACGGAAATATTTATCCGGCTGACTTTATCCCAGACATAATCTGCTCGGCCCAGAAACCTAGCAGGATTAATAAAAAATAATGATATTAACAACAGAATGTAATTACTATCATGACTAATACCATACCAGCTAGTATAAAAATGGCCTACAAAAGCAAAATTGAATTACTGTGTTAACTGACAGGCAAATTATTATTCTACAGTTTAATGCACTAACTAACCTGTGTTATACTGTACATTACATGCCATCTCTCTCTCTCTCTCTCTCTCTCCATATTTTAAAATATTTTAAATTTTACCTTTTTCATTCCGTTTTTGCTTATTTTAATTAACATAGTCAGTGCTTCATGTTCTCTCGAAACGTTTATATAATTTCCTTCCTTATTTTTTTCCATTTTCTTTTCACTCATCGGCTGAGTCACATTCTTTTTTCCTCTTCGTATACTGTATCTCAATCACACAAACTGCCATTTCGCCATACCCATTGCCACTCAACCATACCCACTGCCACTGAACCATACCCACTACCGTAACAAAATACCCACTGCCACTGTACCATGCCCACTGCCACTGAACCATACCCACTACCGCAACACCATACCCACCGCCACTACACCATACCCACTGCCACTACACCATACCTATTGCCACTACACCATACCCACTGCCACTACACCATACCCATTGCCACTGAACCATACCCACTACCGCAACACCATACCCACTACCGCAACACAATACCCACTGCCACTGTACCATACCCACTGCCACTGTACCATACCCACTGCCACTGAACCATACCCACTACCGCAACACCATACCCACTACCGCAACACAATACCCACTGCCACTGTACCATACCCACTGCCACTGAACCATACCCACTACCGCAACACCATCCCACTGCCACTACACCATACCTATTGCCACTACACCATACCCACTGCCACTGACCCATACCCACTACCGCAACACCATACCCACTGCCACTACACCATACCCATTGCCACTCAACCATACCCACTACGGCAACACCATTCCCACTGCCACTACATCATACCCATTGCAACTCAGCCATACCCACTGCCCTTACATCATATCCACTGCCGCTACACCATACCCACTGCCACTACACCATACCCACTGCCACTACACCATATCCACTGCCACTACGCCATGCCCACTGCCACAACACCATACCCACTGCCGCAACACCATACCCACTGCTACTACACCATACCCAATACCACTACACCATACCCACTGCCATTACACCATACCCGCTGCCAATACACCATAGCCACTGCCATTACACCATACCCACTGCCACTACACTATACCCACTGCCACTACACCATACCCACTGCCACTACACAATACCCACTGCCACTTCACCATACCTATTACCACTACACCATATTCACTGCCACTACACCATACCCACTGCCGCTACACCATTCCCACTGCCACTACACCATACCCACTGCCACTACACCATACCCACTGTCACTACATACCCACTGCCACTACACCATGCCTACTAACATTACACCATACCTACTACTATTTCACCATACCCAGCACCACTACACCATACCCACTGCCACTACACCATATCCATTCCATTATACAATACCCACTACCATTACACCATACCCGCTGCCACTACACCATACATATTGCCACTATACCATACCAACTACCACTACACCATACCCCCTGCCATTACACAATACCCATTGGCACTACACAATACCTACTGCCACTACACCATACCCACTGTCACTACACCATGCCCACTGCCATTACACCATACCCACTGCCATTACACCATACCCACTGCCACCACTACACCATACCCACTGCCACTACACCATACCCACTGCCTCCACTACACCATACCCACTGCCACTACACCATACCAACTGCCTCCATTACACCATACCCACTGCCACTACACCATACCCACTGCCACCACTACACTGCCATTACACCATACCCACTGCCACTATACCGATTCTCTATGAGAAGAAATTTAAAAGCTCAAGCTTCAAACAGTACACAGCAAGAAATAATCACTCATAAATGCTGAATTTGTACTGCCAGCCGACGAGAGAATTACTCTTGCCTCCGGACAATAAACTAACCCGTGAAGATAGTAATACAAAGCCAGATTCGTGCTTTTGCGTCTCCCAGCTTGCACAAAAGGTTTTGTTGTGAAGTAATATGATGAACAGTTTGTGAAACTAGGAACGAGCAATGAAAGATATGTAAGAACGATACTGGGAAATGAAACACGATTTTTACATCTAATCAAGCTCAAAAGAAAAATCTATGAAATTATCAGTTATAGCAAAATGAATTCTTACGTTTCAGGATAAACTAGGATATACACTCACTCATGCAATCAAGATAATTAACACTCTTAAAGCTAGAAAACAAAGAAAATACTGTTAATTAGAGACGTATGGAGTCACGGGGCTGCAAGGACTCACAGCTAAGACACCGCCAGAAACTATGGGTAATCTTCGGTGATCCTTCTGCATTGCTGAGGATGACTTCCGTCTCTCGGGACCGCCAACATCGAGAATGGGGTCAAGAACTGTGAGGAAACGAGGAGATTCGTTTCACTGGTCACCTCTCTCTCTCTCTCTCTCCCTCACAGACACACACATACAATACTCTTCTGTCGTTTCCCAGGATTGCCCATTTCCAGCTAACTGAATCTGCTTCTCACGCCTGATACAAAGCATGTTAGTAGGCGGAGCTTTCTGTGCCAATGGCTACAGGGTGGGGCGAACGATGTATCCATAATAGTATCGCTCAGTGATGCATTACATTAGAGCATGGACAGTCACTCGTGAAACAATAACAAATATTTCGAAAACTTTGTTACGATCAGAGTTCTGTCGGGACGGTTTCAGCTAAGCGAGTTGCACTGGGTGTTCACTAATGCTTTGTGAGTTCCCATAATAATACAGTGTGGCAAATTCGCATACTAATCCAATGTTACGAATTCGTGGCAAAGGATCACAACACCATCTATTTGCAGGCCTCCAAATGTGTAGCACCGCCTTTCCACAGTTTTCTCGGTATACACATGCCGCAGAATACACTCTTTGCATTCAGCCACATGTAAAAACTTACCAGTCGATAACCTGGTCTAAAATTAAATTGGACGTGTTTACATAGTTTCCGTAGATATTTTGGCACATGTTTCGAGTTAATTTGATTTTAAAAAGGAATTTTCAACTTTTATTTTTTTCATTATTACACCTTTCCCACTTTTATTGCCAGTTCTCTTTCATTTCTACGTCTGCTTCGTTTAACATCCGATTACAAACTACCTCTTGTAATGCTCAGTCCGTCCTCGCTCACAGCAATTACATTTTCCCCTCACTCTCTTTATATTCTCACACTTTTCTTGTCTTACATGCTGCCGACCTTGTTTTCATATATTTCTCGCTTCCTCTCCCATATTCTCGTTATCCTTTTCGTTTGTTGGTCTAGTTTTATCTTCCTTTACTCCACCAGTTATTATCTCGGCAATCCTTCACCAAATTTCTTATCATTACTTTTTGTCCTTCCACTCTTACTTTATTTTTCTCTTTCTTGATCATTCACAAACACATTTATAATTCTGTCTAGCCTCTTTCCGTTTTCACTCTACTGGCTCTATCATCTTCCTCTCTTTCCTCTACCCTTTCGTCTCCTTTCCTCTGCTGTCATTAACCATGCTGTCTCTATCACCCATTGTCCCTCCTTTCCTTTTATGTCTTTCCTTCTTTGGACATTCCTTGTATATCCCCCCCCCCTCCTTTTTTCCCCTTACTCATTGCAGTCTACAGTATACTTTAGAAATAATGCCCAATATACCATTTAAAAGAGCTGTATCACTTGCTCTGGAATGGAAGTGCGTTAATATATATATATATATATATATATATATATATATATATATATATATATATATATATATATATATATATATGCCTCATTATGATGACCAAAATCAGAGATATTCCCATAAAATAAAGCAAACAAAAAATAATCAGATATGAAGTATCGTCATGGCTTGTATGCAAGGATTAAACAAAAGTTCGAGGTAATCATGCCTTACTAATGGAAGAACATATTCGAGTAAGACGGTTAAACTATGATGTCAAAACTCATGGGGAGACGAAAATATTATTATAAACGAGATAAAGGATGTTGGATGGAGACGCATGACCTTGTTATGTGTATATGGTGATAGCTTTTGAAAGTACTGGCACAAAGACAAAAGTGATCCTTCTGGGTGAAAGCGAATAATGAATCTTTAATAATATTTAAGACGTGTTAAAAAAAATATTGAAGTAAAGAAAATGAATGTTACTGTTTAGGGACTCGTGGTGCGTGCGTGCGTGCATGTGTGTGTGTGTGTGTGTGTGTGTGTGTGTGTGTGTGTGTGTGTGTGTGTGTGTGTGTGTGTGTGTGTGTGTGTGTTTGGGAGTAAGGGTGCAATTTAAGGGTAGGTTGAAAGAAGAGATACAAGGAGGGAGGAAGGCGTGAGAAATAGAAGTGAATGGAAACTGAAAAATGAAATGAGCAGCCAATGCATCCCAAACTTTACTTCTTCTCTAGCGCTTCGAAAGACTGGAGGAAAGACTACTACAACGCAGATTATTTAATAAGTGAAAAAACCCTCGTCTTTCCTTCGCTAAAATCTGAACAGTTAAATATTATAGTTTGCTTTCCTCTAACCTGAATATCCTACCACCCACGCCAACAAGACCACGTGAAAGATGACTGGAAAATAAGAAGAATTCATGGCCAAGACTGGAAGGAAATTAACGAGAGAGAGAGAGAGAGAGAGAGAGAGAGAGAGAGAGAAAGAGAGAGAGAGAGAGAGAGGGAGAGAGAGAGAGAATAAATGTCGGCAATTTATGCAAGAATACGTAGAGTGGAGAAAAGAAAAACAATTAAGTAACTGGAGTGAACTGAACTGGAGGAAGTGGGAGACGAAAACACAGAAACAAATGATGTGGATGGGACTGTGGACAAAATGAATATCTGATCTGAGTGGAAAGAAGAATGACAGAAAAGACCGGAATAAAAATATAGATTTAACTCGGAAAAAATAGGAGAAGTAGGAAATTTACAGGTAAGGAAAAAGTTGAAGAAGAACGGAAAAATGATGCAAAAATAAGATGACTCAAAGAGAGGGGAGACTTTTAGGAAAAGTGCATTTTATGGAACAGAAATCACGGGAGGGGAAAGGCAGAATAAAAGCATTGTAAAACAAACTGGGACACACTGAACACATTCCTAATAAACTAACCAGCAATGAAATGAATGTAAAATGCCAGTAAACAGAGAGGGGATATGATTTACTTCACACACACACACACACGCACATCTATATATACAAGAGCCACGTTGTTTGTTTGTCCTTCAGTCACGCCCAAACCAAGAGACAGAGTTCCCCTGATCAATATAATTCTGAATCAGGGTTACCGAAAGATGGTTTTAGGGTGGTCAGAATTAGATCTGGCTCATTTGAGGTCACCAGTAGAGTATTCGCCTTTTTAGCCCGGGCAACGCCGGGTATACCTGCAACCTAATTTTTGGCATGGAAACTCACATGACCTCGAGTTCGGCTATGTAAGATTGAACTGCGAGGTCATTTGAGATCATCAGTGGGTCATTTGAGGTCACCAGTAATACACTCGAACGACTGGACTCAGCAGTCCAGGTTTGGGCATGGAGACTCACATGGCATCTAGTTGGGGCATAGGCTATGTGAGGTTGACCTCCGAGGTCATTTGAGGTCACCGGTAATACACGTCGAATGACTGGACCCAGTAGCCCAATGTTTGGCACGGAGACTCACATGACCTCCAGTTGGGACACAGGCTATGTGAGGTTGACCTCCGAGATCATTTGAGGTCACCGGAAATAGTAAAAAAAAAAAAAAAAAAAAGTGCACATAAATACAGTGCATTAGTCTGCGAAAGCTGAAACAGAAAGTTCCCGGACCTTTTATTATCCCCCTTCAGAAGCATAAGATGTACATGGTCTTTCTGGAGTAGAAAGAAAGATTGAACTAGAAGAAATAGGAATGCAGTGTTCGCCTTTTTGGCCCGGCAACGCCGTGTACATCTACTAGTGTGTGTGTGTATATATATATATATATATATATATATATATATATATATATATATATCATATATATATATATATATATATATATTGTTATGAAGGGAGATTTGCCAGTTAGGCAGTCCAGTCGCATCTAGGCATTTCTCGATGTTACGGTAGGCTGGTTCAGGCATCGGTATGAGTCAGAGTTGCCAGTTAGCCTGCTGTTTGTGAGCATAGTTATTTCGTAAGTTATGCATTATGCTATTTTTCTTTTTAATGTTTATTTAAGTGATTGCTTGTTAAATTATGTAATTTAACTTCGTATGGTTAATGATTTAGAGTGTTATGTAATGAGATAGAGTGTTATGTAATGAGATAACTCTAGCATGTTTTGATGTCTCGTAGCTGGTAATTGTTGTTAGGGGCAAGTATAAGACTAGCACGTCCGAGAATGTTTGAGGTCTTTCTAGAACAATACAAGTTCATATAAGGATGGATAAGAGACTATTACAAGTTTAGTCGAGTGTCAGGTCAGTTTGCGTGAAGTGCAGTCGGTTTTGGTTCAGTTTGAGTGGAGTGCAGTGTCAGTGTCAGTGAAGATTGTATATTTTTGGTACTTGCGACAACAGTGGCAAACAGCGACGAGTTATTGAAGTTTGTATATCACTGGTACTTGAAAAAACAGTGAAGTGTGATAAATGTGAAGTGTTGTTAAGCATTCAGTGTAACAGCATTTAGTAAAGTGTGTATAGCTCCAGTGCTTGTGAGAACAGTGAAGTTGGAAAGAATTAAGTGGAATTATTTGGAAAATAAAGACAGTGAACTTTAAGGAGCCAGTGTTTATTTTCGCCTCAGCTGATCTTGTGTACTGCACACCTAAAGGCTGACCACAGGAAGAACAACTCACTAGGCAACGTCCTTCCTATACTGGAGTACTGCTATTGGAGCCTGTGGCACTGTGGGGAGAGGACGTAACAATATATATATATATATATATATATATATATATATATATATATATATATATATATATATATATATATATATATATATATATATATATATATATATATATATATATATATATATATATATATATATATATATGTGTGTGTGTGTGTGTGTGTGTGTGTGTGTGTGTGTGTGTACTTGTAAAACCTTAAAAAATTGCATTCTCCAATATATGACAATTACCTTAAATAAATCTGATAATTACAATTCGAGTATAGTCAGGATGTAAATTTAAGAAAGAGACGAAATAATGCAATAACAGTCTCTCTCTCTCTCTCTCTCTCTCTCTCTCTCTCTCTCTCTCTCTCTCTCTCTCTCTCTCTCTCTCTCTCTCTCTCTCTCGGTCATCGTATACTTAATTGCCCCATCATGAGGGGCCCAGGGTTAGGCTACATTATACAGACATTGAAGGGGAGAGAGATTAGTTGCTGACTGCTGACTGGTATCGTCTATTTATCTATTGCCAGACGCCTCAATCCCGTTTGGGGTGGCCACAAACAAATCGCCTCCACGTCGTCCTGTCCCCCGCCATTTCACTGACCTGCTCCCAACTCACACCCCCCTCTCTCATATACCTCTCCACCCCATCCCTCCATCTCATCCTCGGCCTCCCCCTCCCTCTTCCCCCCTCCACCTCACTCACATACACTCTCTTCGTCAATCTTTCACCCTCCATCCTCTCTACATGGCCAAACCACCTCAGTGTGTTCCTCATAACACTTCCTATCACATCCACATCCACACCACAAAGCTCCTTTATATCCTCATTCGTCAGCCTGTCTCTCCATGTGACTCCACAGGCTCCTCTTAAATAACTCATTTCCACTGCTCTCACTCTTGACTTGTGTCCTTCCAACAACGTCCAAGCTTCACTTCCATACGTTAGAGTTGGTATCACAATACTGTCATGTAGTAACTTTTTCACTTCCATGCTCACTTCCCTGTTTCTTATCACTGCAACCTTTCTTCCCTGCTGTACCCTTTGTCGTGCTCCCCTTGCTTGCTTTACTCTTTGTCTATTCTTCTCCTATGGAAGACTAAGTTCAGTTACGTTAAGTCCAAATCAGGTTTAGTCAGATTTAATCAAGTTTCATTAGGTAGCGCTGAATAGGTACAAGAGGGGAGCCAGACATAACAACACATCAAGTAATCATAAGTCCATGTAAGGCCGGCGCTACGTGGGAGCGTCTCGTTCCTTATTAAGAGGAAGGGATTCTAAGTTTACTCAAAACTAATTTTTTTTTCTCCGTTTATCTACAAACTATGTACAAATTATACACTAAGTCAAAAACAACAACTTATTTGGTTCACTCCACGAACTCAAAGTTATGTAACTGCCTTATGGTCTTACTCTACAATAACACTATTAAATCATGCCACCTTACAATGGTAAACAACAATACAACTAAGTCCCATTAAACAAGTAACAAATCCCAAGTATTGTTCGCGTAAGACTTGAAATGTCACTACGATTATTACTCGTCAACTAAAGATAATACTAAAAGTAATATTCTCCTACACTTAGAATAATACTAAGGATAATACTCTAGCATACCATCTTATCACTATAGCGTTGTCACTACTAGAACATTGATCACTGTAACATTTTATTCTAGTATCACTTCACCTCAAGTTACTTCAATATGTATCTGTAGAATTAACACTACTCTTTAACACAGTTATCTGCCCTACTCAATACTTCTCCTTAATAAAGACACTTAACCCTTATGTAATTTTTGTTCTTTTCATCATTGAGCATATAAGTTAATTTAACAATCATACAAATTATTCGGCCCGTCCTGTTATACCCTACCACGGCTCTACAGTATACTCTCAATATATTTCATAGTGTATTTCACTTTCCTCTCCTTTCTCTCTTCCCTACTATCAGTTCCACTTTCCTCTATGTCCTCTAACAAGAATGTCTACTCACTGATACCGTAGAGTACCAAGACATCACCAGTCTCATCGTCGTGGTAGGGTGCTCAGGCGGGCCTCCTAGAAAAGATCTTCCCCTAGTTCTCCTAGGCTCTTTGCCCTCTCTGCTTCGACTGATTTCCAACCTTCTGCTTCTCCCTCAGGAAAAGTACAGGGGCCGGAAGTAGGCGTGTACTCTTCATATCCTTCGTTCACTTCTCTCAGTGTTCTTAGTCGGGTCTGGTCCACAACATTTTAAAATAATGTCCAATGTATAACGTTAATTCACACTAGACATTGTTACCTTTTAGTTCTGAATCACTTTTCTCTTATCTCTGTATATATACATAGGATACTACTCCATTTGGCCGTATCAAGCTCTTCCTTTCGGGGTCCATAAATTTAATTAAGTGTAGACAGTACAGGGCTGTGAGAGTAACTGTGTGCCTCGGCACTCCCTCTTATTATTACTCACTGTTCATTCACTTTTCATGTTTCATTCTTCACCATTCACTGATCTGCGGCTTCTTCCATCTTTTCAAGGTGTCGCAGGTAACTATATTTGTCGCGTAACGTTTTTCGATATCCTTTATCCCTTACTGATTGTTGTGGATGACGTAGTTGTGGTATGGGTCGTTGTGGTCGGATGGTGGGTGGTCTGATGGTGGGTGAATCAGCCGCAGCCGCTTGTGTTGTGTTCCCATCGAATGCCTGGTGTAAGTCGTCATCACCATCATCAGAGTCGTCAGCATCGTCGTTGTCTTCCGTATTGCTGTAGTTGTTGCCGCAGTTTGCCGTGCGGCGACACCTTTCAAGCACTTCACCCTCCAAACCTCCATCCTTACTCATCACATTACCCAAGTACTTAAACGTACTCACATTTTCCAATTCCTCACTGGTATCGTACGAGCAATAAACCTAAACCACCACAAAGATATAAACCATTACCAGCCACATGCATTTGCACCATTTAGTTACATGGCTTCCAATCATCGTGTTAAATAGATTCCTTACCTACAAGAAACCATTCTTCTTGTTATTTTCTATGAAGTAATTAAAGGTCACATTACATCAAGTGATTACATGATGACTGCCCTGGACAACCGCAGATGCAGGCACAAACGTGAAAGAAGTATGCGGTTGGAAAATGGGTGCCTATTACCTATCACTGTAGTTCCTTCTTTGACTTCTTCAACCACTCTGGGTCCAGATTCATAAAGATCCTTGCTCTAAAGACATCCCTCTCTCACATCTAACGCTTTCTTCACACTGTCCATCCATCCTACTTGTGGTCTTCCTCCCAGCCTTACACCTCTCACATTTGATCCAGTTATCTTTGCCACCAATCACCCTTCATCTATTCTGTTCATATGCCCAAACCATCGCAACACTTTCTGTTCAACTCATTCAGCCATCTCCCACATAAAGCCAATTCTCCTTCACACTTCGTCATTTCTCACTCAATCCATATGGTACGTGTCACTCCACACATACTTCTCAGAAACCTCATCTCCATTACACTCAAACTCTTCCTTACTGTTACACCCATATTCAGTGTTTCAGCCCCATATTATGCAGTCAGCATCACTACACCCTCATACAGCCTTTTCTTTACATCCATTCTAAGCGAACATCTATACACTTTTTTCATTCCTCCCAACACCTTTCCTACTTTTCATTCTAAACTTCACTTCTATATCTATTCTTCCATTCACAGCAACGTGTTACCCTAAATACTTAAAGCACTTTACCTCATCAAGTAACTCACCGTTCAGACCGTTTATCCTCCTACTATCTACCAGCCTCGTACACTTCATCAGTTTACTCTTACACTCATTTATTATCAGTTTCCCCCTTTCACACACTTCCAAATTCCTCAACCAACTGTCTCAATCTCTCCTCCGAATCTGCCACCAGTGCAGTATTATCCATAAACAGCAGCTGATTCCGATTCCACACTCTACCATCAGCATTCACCAGACTCAAACCTTCACATAGCACTCTCGCACTCACCCCCCTTACAACACCATCCATATAAATATTAAACAACCAAGATGACATCAAGCATCCCAGCCGCGGCCCTACTCTCGCGGGACACCAGTCACTCACAGGATTTCCTACTCTTACACACGCTCTAGTTTTTACATAAAAAACATTTCATTCCATAAACAACCTACCATCTAGTCCATACAGTCTTAAAACAGTCCTCGAAGCCTCCCTATCAATTCTATCATACGCTTTCTCTAAATCCATGAATGCCCAAAACACATCCTTACCCTTGGCTAAATACTTTTCACACACCTGTCTTAGAGTAAACATCTGATCCACGCATCCCTTCCCTCTCCTAAATCCACACTGCTTATCACCAATCACTCCTTTTGCACCCTCTTTAACTCTCTTAATCAACACTCTACCATTCCCCTTACCTACAACACTCAACAGACTTATACTCCTAAAACTAGTACATTCATACTTATCACCCTTACATTTATACAGTGGAACCACACACGCACTTGCCCAGTCAATCAGCACCATACTGCTCACGCAACACACATACAGGAATCTTACTAGCCACTCAGCAATAGTCGTTCCACCTTTCAAACATTCCACAGCACACCCATGCCTACCTGCAGCTTTCCCTGCTTTCATCTCCTTTACTGTCTCCTGCACTTCCTCCATGGTGATCAAAGAATCATTCAGCACTCCAAACACATTTATTCCTTGCACCCTTCCATCTGCCACAATCTCAGCCTCTCTTTTCTTCTCTACATTTGACAGTTTTTCCTAATACTCTGCCCACCTCTTTCATACTGCATCCATTTCAGTTAACATCCATCCATCCTCTGCTTTTACTCGCTCTTTCTTCCCAGACTCTTCCCCTAGCACCCTTTTCACCTCCTTCCAAAACATTTTCTTGTTCTGTTGAAAATTCTCAGCCAGTCATCTACCCCACCTCTCATCTGCTGCCACTTTAGCATCACACAAATAACATATGAAAAAAGAGATGAGAAAATGGTGGATATTAATTGGAGGTAGAGAAGAAGAAGGAGGGAGGAAACGAATGGAGGAAGAGAAAAAGATAGGATGGAAAGCATGTGGCAATGACAAATGTGTAGAGGAAGGGAATGGAAGAAGTTATATGGCAATGAAAATATGTCGGAAACACTGGAGGGATTAGGAAAACGATTAGGTGAAAGAAAGATGCATTAAAATAACACAGTATGGTACAGAAATCAGTATGAGATGAAGAACAACAGAAGCAAATGAGGGAAGGATGGGTAAATGAATGTGCAACAGGAACAGTGGAGAAATGAAAGCAGGAAAGGAGAGAATAATCAAAATCACCACATAAAAAAAAAAAAACATACAAAAATGGGAGGAGTTAAGACCCTTGAAAAGGAATTTAAAAAGATGTTAATTTATTAAAGGGTAATAATAATAATGCTAATAACAACAACAAAACAACAACAATATTACTACTAGGACTACAAATAATAACAAAATAATATTAATAATAGATTATTTTTATCATTACTTTTCTTATCATCGGTACCATGACGGCAATTGTATGACTGGCTGACAAAAGAAAATTAAATCACCGTTTTAAACTGACAGGAAAATTATTAGTCTGCAATTTAATGCAATAACTAACCTGCCTTTTACATTACAGGCAATTTCTACCGTCTCTCTCTCTCTCTCTCTCTCTCTCTCTCTCTCTCTCTCCACATATTAAAATATTCATATTCTTATTCCTTTTGTTTTTGCATATCTTAATTAACATAAAAATAGCCTCACATTATGTTGAAACAATTATTTTCCATACTTTTTTTTTTTTTCGTTTCATTGCTTTCCTTTCTTTTTTTTCCATCTTCGGTTGAATCATATTCTTTTTTCCTCTTCTTGTATCTCAGTCACACAAACTGCTATTTCACCTTACCCACTGCCACTCAACCATACCCACTGCCACTACACCATACCCACTGCCACTACACCATACCCACTGCCACTACACCATACCAAATGCCACTACACCATACCTACTGCCACTACACCATACCCACTGCCACTACACCATACCCACTGCCACTACACCATACCTACTGCCACTACACCATACCCACTGCCACTACACCATACCCACTGCCACTACACCATACCTACTGTCACTACACCATACTCCTTGCCAATGTACCATACCTACTGTCACTACACCATACTCCCTGCCACTGTACCATACCTACTGTCACTACACCATACCTAATGCCACTACACCATACCCACTGCCACTACGCCATACCCACTGCCACTACGCCATACCCACTGCCACTACACCATAGTCCCTGCCACTACACCATACCCACTGCCACTACACCATACCCACTGCCACTACACCATACCCACTGCCACTACGCCATACCCACTGGCACTACACCATACCTAATGCCACTACGCCATACCCACTGCCACTACACCATACCCACTGCCACTACACCATACTCCCTGCCACTACGCCATATCCACTGCCACTACACCATACCCACTGCCATTACACCATACTCCCTGCCACTACCCCATACCTACTACCACTACACCATTCCCATTGCCACTACACCATACTCCCCGCCTCTACACCATACCCACTTCCACTACACCATACCCACTGCCACTGCACCACACTCCCCACCTCTACACCATATCCACTGCCACTACACCATACTCACTGCCTCTACACCATACTCCCTGCCACTACACCATATTCCCTGCCACAGCACCATACCAACTGCCACTACACCATTCCCACAGCCATTACAGTCCCACTACACCATTCCCACTGCCACTGCACCGTACCCACTGCCATTGCACCATACCCTCTACCACTACACCATACCCTCTGCCACAACACCATACCCACTGCCACAACACCATACCCACTGCCGCTGCACCATACCCACTGCCACAACACCATACCCACTGTCACTGCACCATACCCACTGCCATTACACGATACCCACTGCCACTACACTGATTCTCTGTAGAGAAGAAATTTATAAACTTTCTACTCAAACAGTACACAGCGAAAAATATTCACTCATAAATGCTGAATTTGTACAGTCGGCCCAAAAGAGAAAGAATGACCCTTGCCCCCTAGCAATTAATGAATTAGCACTTGAACATAGTAATACAAAGCCAGGTTCTTGCTTTCGCGTCTTCTAGGTTGCGTAAACGGTTTTGTTGTGAATTGATATGATGAACAGTTTGTGAAACTTGTAACAAGCAAAGAAAGTTAAGTAAGAACTATATGTGTTAATGAAACAATTTTTACATTTAATCGAGTTCACATTAAAAACTTTGAATTTATTAATTACAGCATAATGAATGCTTAAGTTTCAGGAGAACTTAAGCAAGTAAATTCAGTCCCTAATACTCTTAAACCTAGGAAACAGAAAAAAAATAACGTTAATAAGAGAAGTATGGAGTCACGGGGCTGCAAGGACTCGCTGCTAAGACACCGCCTGAATCTGTGGGCGATTGTCGGTGATCCTTCCGCACTGCACAGGATGACTCCCGTCTCTCGGGGCCGCCAGCATCGAGAATGGGATCAAGAATTGCGAGGAAACTAGGTGATTCGCTTCACTGATCACTCCTCTCTCTCTCTCTCTCTCTCTCTCTCTCTCTCTCTCACACACACACACACACACACACACACACACACACACACATTCCTTTTGATACCTGTGTCATGACTGGCCATTACCCACTAAATGAATCTGTTTCTCATGGCTGATACAAGGCATGTTCGCCGGAAGTAGGCGGAGCTTTCTGTGCCAATGGCTACAGAGGCGGAGCGAACCATGTATCCATAATAACATTGCTCAGTGATGCATTACATCAGAACATAAAGACAGTCACGCATGAAACAATGACAAATGTTTCGAAAATTTGTTACAATCGGAAGCTGTCGGGACGGTCACAGCTGAGCGAATTGCACGGGGTTTTCACTATTGCTTTGTGAGCTTCCATAATAATACAGTGTCGCTATATCTCTTACTAATGCAATGTCACGAATTAGTGACAAGGATCACACCATCATCTATTTGTAGGCTTCCAAACGTGTAGCACTACCCTGCCAGTTTTCTTGGAATACACATGTCGCAGAATAAACTCTGCATTGAAGCACTCGTAAAAAACTTACTAATCGAAAACCTGATCTAAAATCAAATTGCAGTTGTGTAGTTTTCCGCAGATATTTAAGCACATATTTCAGGTTGAGCTGATTTTTAAAAGGACTTGCCACCCTTTTTTTCTATTACTACACATTTTCCACTTTCATTGCCAGTACTCCTTTAATTCTTTCGTCTACTTTAACATCCTGTAATACACTACCCCCTGTCACGCTCAGTCTATCCTCGCTCACAGCAAAGCACTTTTCCCTTGACTCTTTATTCTCTCACACTTTTCCTCCCTTACCTGCTATCCACCTTTATATATATATATATATATATATATATATATATATATATATATATATATATATATATATATATATATATCACTGCCTTTCCCACATTCTCTCTCTTAATCCTTCTCGTTTGTTGGTCTAGCTTTTATCCTCCTTTAATCCATCAGTCATTATCTCGGCAATCCTTCGCCTGCTTTCTTATCAAGCATTAATTACTTTTTGTCCATACTCTCTTATCTTCCCCATTGTTGATCATTCACCAACTCCTCTATAATTTTATCTAGGCTCCTTCAGTATTCTCTTTATGGGCAATATCATCTTGATTTCTCTTTTACCCTCTAGTCTCGTTCTTTCCCCTCCGCTCGTTCACCATTCTCTTATTTTCTATTACCCGTTTACCCTTCCTGCATGGTATGTCTTTCCTCCGTTGTCATTCCTTGTTTATCCTATCATATTTTTTCTTTCCTCATTACAATGTACAGTATTCGTAAGAAATAATGCGCAATATATTATTTAAGGAACACCATCATTTGTTTTGGAAATGAAGTCAGTGAAAAAGTGAGATGCTTCAGTATCATGACAAAATTCAGGAATACTCCCATAAAATCAATCGCACAGAAGGAATGACCAGAGATGGAGAATCGTCACAGCTAGTAAGTAGGGACTGAAGAAAAGTTTGTGGAAGTCATGGCGGAATAATGGAAGGACATGTTCGAAGAAGGTTATAACTTCGGAGGCTATGCTGTCAACAAGGCGAAAATATTATGATATACGAAATAAATGATGTGAGATGAAGACGCACGACCTTGTTATGTCTGTGTGGTGATGACTTTTGAAAGCACTGCCACAAAGACACAAGTGATCCTGAATGGTGAAAGCGAGTATTGAATCAATAAAAACATCTAAGATACGTGTTAATAAAATATTCAAGGAAACATATTGGATGTTATTGGTTAGGGACGCGTGGTGTGTGTGTGTGTGTGTGTGTGTGTGTGTGTGTGTGTGTGTGTGTGTGTGTGTGTGTGTGTGTGTGTGTTTAAAAGAAAGAGTGCAATTTAAAGGTAGGTTGAAAGAAGAGGTAGAAGGAGGAAGACTTGAGAAACTGAAGTGAAAGGAAACAGAAAAATGAACACCCAATGCATCCCAAACTTTACTCCTCCTCTTGGGCTTCGAAGGACCGGAGACAAGGCTACTACAAGGCAAGATTATTTATTTGGTGAAAAAACCCTTGTCATTCCTTCACTAAAATCCGTAAAGTATAATATTTGCGTTTGCTTTCCTTTGACCTGACTATCTCACCACACACACCACCAAAACCACATTAAAGATGACTGGAAAATAGATAGGATTCATGGCCAAGACTGAAAGGAAATTAACATGAGAGAGAGAGAGGGGGGGGGGATAAATAAATTTTGACAGTTTATGCAAGAATATGTACTGAAGGAAAATATATAACTGGAGTAAATTGCATTGGAGGAAGTGGGAGACAAAAACACAGAAACAAATGATGTGGATGGAACTGTGGACAAAATGAATACTTGACATGCGGTGGAAAGAAGAGTGACAGGAGAGACTGTAATAGCAAAAATGTAAATTGGAAAAACAGAAGGAGTAGAAAAATCACAGGCGAGAAAAATTTTGGAGAATATCGGAAAAATAATGAAAAAAAAAAAAAAAAAAAGGTGACTAAAAAAGAGGGGAGGAGTTTAGAAAAAAGAACATTTTATGGAACAGAAAACACGGGAGTGGAAAGGCGGAAAAAAAAACATTGTAAGACAGACTGGGATATGCGGAACACATTCCAATTAAACTGATCAACGAAATGAATGCAAAATGCCAGTAAACAGAGATTGGAAATAATCACACACACACACACACACACACACACACACACACACACACACACACACACACAGGAGAAACCATTCTACTTGTTACTTTCTATGAAGTATTTAGGGGTCGCATTACATCAAGTGAGTACATGGTGACTGCCCTGGACAACAGCGGATACTGGGATTTTGCACTCTTTTCATCGTTCACTAATCTAATTGGAATGGGTTCCATGTTTCCCAGTCTGTCTTACAATGCTATTATTCAGGCTTTCTTCCCGCGTGCTTTCTGCTCCATGAAATGTTCTTTTTCCAAATGCCTCCTCTCCCTTTGAGTAATCTTATATTTTCATTATTTTTCCGTTCTTCTACAACTGTTTCCTTAACTGTAAATTTTCTACTCCTCCTACTGTTTCTGATTTACATGTTTTATCTATTCCGGTCTTTTCAGTCACTCGTCTTTCCACTCAAAATCAGATATTCATTCTGTCCACAGTCCCATCCACATCATCTGTTTCTGTTTTTGTCTCCCACATCCTCCAGTACAATTTACTCCAGTTAATTTTTTCTTTCATCCACTCTGGTTATTCTTGTATAAATTGTCATTATTTATTTATTCTCTCTCTCTTTCTCTCTCTCTCATGTTAATTTCCTTTCAGTCTTGGCCTACAATCCTTTCTATGTTCCAGTCATGTCATGTGGTCTTGATGGCATGGGTGGTGGGATATTCTGGTCAAAAGCAAATATTTTACTGTACGGATTTTAGTGAAGAAGAGACAATTTTTTTTTTTTCACCTATCAAATAATCTGCGTTGCGGTAGCCCTGCCTCCAGTCCTTCGAAGCCCTAGAGGAGGAGTAAAGTTTGGAATGCATTGGCTGTTCACTTTTCTGCTCCCTTTCACTTATATTTTTCACGTCTTCCACCCTCCTTCTACCTCATCTTTCAACCTATCTTTAGTTCGCATCCTTGCTCCTAAAAACACTTCTAAACACACACACACACACACACACACACACACACACACACACACACACACACACACACACACACACACACACACACACACACACACACACACACACACACACACACACACACACACGTCCCAAACCATTTTCTTTACTTGATTTTTTTTTTTATCACGTATCTTTAATATTTTCATACATTCATTATTTACTTCACCCAGCAGGATCACTTGTGTCTTTGTGGCATTGTTTTCAAAAGCTAGTGCCCCATAGACATAGCAAGGTCATGCGTCTTCATCCAACATCATTTATCTCGTGTATTATAATATTTCGTGTCGCTGTGAAGTTAGCCTTCAAAGTTTAACCTTCTTCCTCGAACATGTCCTTTCATTACTTGGCCATAATTACCTAGAACTTTTGTTCAGTCCTTGCTTACGAACCATGACGATGCTTCATATCTGATAATTTTTGCTGTGTGATTTATATTCTGGGAATCCATTTACAACGCTGGGTGGTAACCATGTAACGAACCCATACGTGCTCCCTACGTGTCAACAAGTGGGTTCGTGGAGGGTTAGTGCCCCTCAAAGTCAAATGGCCTCCCTTTACGGGACTATGGTGTCTGGCAATAGATAGATAGTCTCTTTTTTGATCAGGATATTGATGCATCTCATTTTTTCATGTATTTCCGTTCCAAAGCAAATGCTAGAGCTCTTTTAAATGATATATTGCGCATTATTTCTTAGGTCTACTGTAGACTAAAATGAGTAAGGAAAAAAAAAGGGGGAGGGGAGAAAGACAAACAAGGAGTGACAAACGGAGGAAAGACATAAAAGGCAGGGAGGGTAAATGAGAGAAACAGCATGATCAATGAGAGCAGGGGAGAGACGAGAAGGTAAAAGAGAAATCAAGATGACAGAGCCTGTATAGAGAGTACGGAAAGAGCCTAGTGATGACAGAATTATAAAGGAGTTGGTGAATGATCAACAAAGGGAAAGATAAAGTATCAATATAGGGACAAAAAGTAATTAATGATTGATAAGAAACCAGGCGAAGGATTGCCGAGCTGACTGTTGGAGCAAAGCCAGATAAAAGCTAGAACAAAGAACGAAGTGGATACAGAGAGAGACTATGGGAGATCAAACGAGAAATAAAAGAAAAAAATAATAAGTGGATAGCAGGTAAAGCAGGAAATGTGTGAAGAGAATAAAGACGTGGAGGGGAAAACTGTAATTACTATGAGCGAGGATGGACTGAGCGTGAAAAGAGGGAAGAGTTATTATAGGATGTGAAACACAGTAGACGAAAGAATGAAAGGAGAACTGGTAATGAAAGTGAGAAAGGTGTAGCAATTAAAAATAATCATTGCCAAACAAGTTCTTCTTAAAATCAACCTGAAATATGTGAAGAAGATATAAGCTGAAAACTATGTAAACAAATGCAGATTTATTCTATACCACTTTTTCGATTAGTAAGTTTTTTTTACGAGTGCCTGCATGCAAAGTGTTTATTCTGCGACATCTGTATGGCATGAAGGCTGTGGCAGGGGTTGTACACCTTTCATGCTGTATAATATAAACAGGCTTTAAAGCCTCCTTATACTCTAGATGTGACGCAAAAGTCCACAACATCATACACATACAGGCAATGCAAATGTGTAACACCCCTTGCCACAGTCTTCATGCTATACACATGTAGCAGAATAAACACTTTGCATGCAGGCACTTGTAGAAAACTTACTAATCGAAAACCTGGTATAGAATAAATCTGCATTTTTACATAGTTTTCAACATATATTTTCCTCACATATTTCGGGTTAAGTTGATTTTAAAAAGAACCTGCTTGCCAACATTTTTTTTTATTATTTCACCTTTTTCACTTTCATTACCAGTTCTCCTTTCATTCTATCGTCTACTTTGTTTCATATACAATAATAACTCTCCCCTCTTTTCATGCTCAGTCCATCCTCTCTCACAGTAATTACACTTTTCCCCTCCCCCTATTTATTCCCTCACACATTTCCTCTCTTACCTGCCATCCCCCTCTTTTTGTTTTATTTCTCGATTCCCCTCCCATATTTTATCTTTATCCACTTCGATCTTTGGACTAGCTCTTACCTTCTTTTGCTCCATCAGTCATCATCTTCGCAATCCTTGGTCTGCTTTCCTATCAAGCATTAACTACATTTTGTCCTTCCACTCATACTTCATCTTTCCCTTTGTTGATCATTCACGAACTCTTATATAATTTTATCAAGGCTCTTTCCGTATTCGCTTTACTGGCTCTATCATCTTCATTTTTATCCTCTCGTCTCGTCCAGTCCCCTGCGGTCATTCAGCATTCTATTTCTATTACCCGTTTACCCTTCCTGCATTGTATATCTTTCCTCTGTTGGTTATTCCTTGTATTTTATCATGTCCCTATTTTTTCCTTCATAACTGAAATGTGCAATATACCCGAGAAATAATGCGCACTATATTATTTAAAGGAGCTCCATCGTTTGTTTTGGAACGGAAGTCAATGAAAAAGTGAGATGCTTCAGTATGATGACAAAAATCAGGGATACTCCCATAAACCCAATCTCACAACAAAAATTACCAGAGATGAAGAATCGTCACAGCTTGTAAGTAGGGACTGAAGAAAAGTTTGTGGAAATCATGGCGGAATAATGAAAGGACATGTTCGATGAAGGTTAAACTTTGGAGGCTATGCTGGCAGCAAAGCGAAAATATTATGATATACGAGATAAATGATGTTAGATGAAGACGCATGACCATTATGTCTGTGTGGTGATGACTTTTGAAAGCACTGCCACAAAGACATAAGTGATCCTGAATGGTGAAAGCGAGTAATGAATCTATAAAAACATCTAAGATACGTGTTAATAAAATATTCAAGTAAACAGATTGGATGTTATTGGTTAGGGACGCGTGGTGTGTGTGTGTGTGTGTGTGTGTGTGTGTGTGTGTGTGTGTGTGTGTGTGTGTGTGTGTGTGTGTGTGTGTGTGTGTGTGTGTGTGTGTGTGTGTGTGTGTGTGAGGAAGGAGGAAGCGAGACGTGAACGGAAACAAAAATGAACTGCCAATGCATCTTAAACTTTCCTCCCCCTCTAGGGCTCCAAAGGACCGGAGGCAAGGCTACAACTCACATCATTTAGTATGAAAAAAAATCCCGCGTCCTTCACTCACTAAAATCCTTACAGTAAAATATTAGCGTTTTCTTTCCTATGACTTGATTATCCCACCACCCACGCCAACAAGACCGCATGACAGATGACTGGAAAATAGAAAGAATTCATGACCAAGACTGAAAGGAAATTAACGTGTGTGTGTGTGTGTGTGTGTGTGTGTGTGTGTGTGTGTGTGTGTGTGTGTGAGAGAGAGAGAGAGAGAGAGAGAGAGAGAGGGAGAGAGAGGGAAAGGAATAAATAAATGTAAGCAATTTATGCAACAATATGTACAGTACTAAAGAAAAAAAAAAACAAATAACTGGAGAAAATTTCATTGGAGGAAGTTGGAGACAAAAACACAGAAACAAACGATGTGGATGGGACTGTGGACAAAATTAATACCGTACTTGACATGCGGTGGAAAGAAGAGTGACAGAAAAGACTGTAATAGCAAAAATGTAAATCGGAAACAGTAGGAGTAGAAAAATTACAGATGAGGAAAATTTTGGAGAAGATCGGAAAAATAATGAAAAAAAAAAAAAATCAAAAAGAGGGGAGGCGTTTAGGAAAAGAACATTTTATGGAACAGAAAACACGGGAGAGGAAAGGCTTAATAAAAGCATTGTAAGACAGACTGGGACACGTGGAACACATTCCAAAATTCAACTGGTTAACGAAATAAGTGCAAAATGCCAGTAAACAGAGATCGGAACACACACACACACACACACACACACACACACACACACACACACACACACACACACACACACAGAAGAAACCATTCTACTTGTTACTTTCTATGAAGTATTTAGGGGTCACATTCCATCAAGTGATTACATGGTGACTGCCCTGGAAAACAGCGGATACTGGCAATTTGCACTCGTTTCATCGTTCACTAATTTAACTGGAATGGGTTCCGTGTATCCCAGTCTGACTTACAATGCATATATCCAGGCTTTCTCCCAGCGTGTTTTCTGCTCCATAAACTGTTCTTTTTCTGAACACCTCCTCTCCCTTTGAGTCAACTTGTTTCATTATTATTCCTTTCTTATACAACTTTTTACTTGCCTGCAAATTTTCTACTCCTCCAACTGCTTCCAATTACATTTTGTATATATTCTGGCCTTTGCTGTCACTCTTCCTTTCAGTCAAAATCAGATATTCATTTTGTCCACAGTCTCATCCACATCATCTGTTTCTATGATTTTGTCTCCCATTTCCCCAAGTGCAATTTACTCCAGTTATTTATTTGTTTTTCTTTCCACCACTCTGCTGTACTTGTTCTTGCATAAATTGCCAACATTCTCTCTCTCTCTCTCTCTCTCTCTCTCTCTCTCTCACGTTAATTTTTCAGTCTTGGCCATGAATCCTTCCATTTTCCAGTCACCTGTCATGTGCCCTTGGTGGCGTGGGTGATGGGATATTCTGATCAGAGGAAAGCAAACGCATATTTTATTCTGTACGGATTTCAGTGAAGAAAAGACGATTTTTTTTCAATTATTAAATAAACTGCGTTATAGTAGCCTTGCCTCCAGTCCTTCGAAGCCCTAGAGGAGGAGTAAAGTCTTGGATGCAAAGGTTGTTCACTTTTCTGCTTTCTTTCACTTACATTTCTCACTTCTTCTTTCAACCTACCTTTAGTTTGCATCCTTATTCCTAAAAACACCTCTAAACACACACACACACACACACACACACACACACACACACACACACACACAGTCCCTAACCAGTAATAACCATTTTCTTTACCTGAATATTTTTTATTGCGTATCGTAAATATTTTCATAGTATCATTATTTACTTTCACCAGGCAGGATCATTTGTGCTTTGTGGCATTGTTTTCAAAAGCTAGTGCCACACATACATAGCAAGGGCATGCGTCTTCATCCAACATCGCGTATATTATATTATTTTCGTATCGCTGTGAGCTTAGCCTTCTAAGTTTAACCTTCTTCCTCATGTCATGTCCTTTCATTACTAAGCCATGATTTCCCCGAACTTTAGCTCAGTCCTTGCTTACGAGCCATGACGATTCTTCATATCTGATTATTTTTGCTGTATGATTTATTTTACGGGAATTTCTCTGATTTTCATCATGATATTGAAGTATCATTTTTTCATGTACTTTCGTTCCAAAGCAAATGCTGGAGCTCTTTTAAATGATATAATGCGCATTATTACTTATGTCTACTATAGACTGTAATGAGTAAGGGGAAAAAGAAAGGGGGGGGGGAGAAGGATAAACAAGGAATGACCAACGGAGGAAAGACATAAGAGGCAGGTAGGATAAATGAGTAAGTGACACAGCGTGGTTAATGAATGCAGGGGAGAGGAGACGAAAGGATGAAAGAGAGAGGAAGATGACAGACCCAGTAGAGAGAAAACGGAAAGAGCCTAGACAGAATTATAAAGGTGTTCGTGAACGATTAACAGAGAAAATTAAAGTAAGCTTGGAAGGACAAAAAGTAATTAATGCTTGATAAGAAAGGCGGTGAAGGATTGCTTAGATAATGACTGATGGAGTAAAGGAGTATAAAAGCTAGACCAATAAATGAAAAGGAAAAAGAAAGAGAATACTGTATGGGAGACGAAGCGAGAAATATAAGAAAACAAAGTGGGTAGCAGGTAAAGGAGGAAATGTGTGAGACAATAGAGTGAGGGGAAAAGTGTAATTGCTGTGAGCGAGGATGGACTGAACGTGACAAGAGGTAGTTTACTATGGGATGTTAAACAAAGCAGACGAAAGAATTAAAGAAAGTGGAGAAGGTGCAATAATGAAAAAAAAATAATGATTGCATGTCCTTTTTAAAATCAAAATAAACAGGTGCAATTTTATTTCAGACCAGGTTTCCATTAGTAATATTTCTTACGAGTGCCTGAATGCAGAGTTTATTCTGCGAGATGTGTATACCAAGAAAACTGTGGCAGGACGGTACTACTCATTTGGAAGCCTGCAGATAGATGATGGTGTGGTCCTTTGTCACGAATTCGTGGCATTGTATTAGTATGCGAATTAGTGACACTATTATTATGGGAACTCTCAAAGCGTTAGTAAAAACCCAATGCAATTCGCCCAGCTGTAACCGTCCCGACAGCATTCCGATTGTAACAAGTTTTCGAAATATTTGTCATTGTTTCATGCGTGACTGTCTTTATATTCTGATGTAGTGCATCACTGAACGATGTTATTGTGGATACATCATTCGCTCCGACTCTGTTGCCGTTGGCACAGAAAACTCCGCTTACTTCCGGCGAACATGCTTTGTATCAGGCGTGAGAAACAGATTCTTTTAGTCGGTAATGGGCAATACTAAGCGGCAGAGAGAGAGAGAGAGAGAGAGAGAGAGAGAGAAGTGAAGCGAATCGCCTAGTTTCCTCGCAGTTCTTGACCCCGCCCCGAGAGACGGAAGTCATCCTGTGCAGTGAAGAAGGAACGCCGAAGATTACCCATCGTTTCTGGCGGTGTCTTTGCGGCGAGTCTTTGCAACCCCGTGACTCCATACCTCCCTAATGAACAATATTATCTTTCGTTTATCTAGGTTTAAGAGTGTTAGTTATCTTGATTATGTGAGTGACTGAATTTACTTGTTTCTTCTGTGACGTTAGCATTCATTTTGTTGTAATCAATAAATTCACAGCTTTCTCTTTTGAACTCGATTAAGTGTAAAAATCGAGTTTCAATTCCCAATATTGTTTTTACTTATCTTTCTTTGGTCATTCCTAGTTTCACAAACTGTTCGTCATATTAATACACAACAAAATCATTTGCGCAACCTGCGAGACGTGGAAGCAATAACCTGGATATGTATTACTATGTCCAAGGGTTAATTTAATAACTGTCAGGGGGCAAGGGTCATTCTTTCTCTCATAGGCCGACAACACAAATTCAGCATTTGTGATTGATTATTTCTCGCTGTATACTGTTTGAAAAGAACGTTTGTAAATTTCGTCTCTTTAGAGAATCGGTGTAGTGGCAATGGGTATGGTGTAGTGGCAATGGGTATGGTGTAATGGCAGTGCGTATGGTGTAGTGGCAGTGGGTATGGTGTAGTGGCAATGCGTATGGTGTAATGGCAGTGCGTATGGTGTAGTGGCAGTGGGTATGGTGTAGTGGCAATGGGTATGGTGTAATGGCAGTGCGTATGGTGTAGTGGCAGTGGGTATGGTCTAATGGCAGTGGGAATGATGTTGTGGCAGTGGGTATGGTGAAATGGCAGTGGGTATGGTGTAATGGTAGTGCGTATGGTGTAATGGCAGTGCGTATGGTGTAGTGGCAGTGGGTATGGTCTAATGGCAGTGGGAGTGATGTTGTGGCAGTGGGTATGGTGCAGTGGCAGTGGGTATGGTGTAGCGGCATGGAGTATGGTGCAGTGTCAGTGGGCGTAGTGGCAGGGAGAATGGCATAGTGGCAGTGGGTCTGGCGTAGTGGCAGGGAGTATGGTGTATGGCAATGGGTATGGTGTAGTGGCAGGGAGTATGACATGGTGGCAGTGGGTCTGACGTAGTCTCAGGGAGTATGGCATGGTGGCAGTGGGTATGGCATGGTGGCAGGGAGTATGGCATGGTGGCAGTGGGTATGGTGTAGTGGCAGGGAGTATGACATGGTGGCAGTGGGTATGGCATGGTGGCAGTGGGTATGGCATGGTGGCAGGGAGTATGGCATGGTAGCAGTGGGTATGGTGTAGTGGCAGGGAGTATGGCATGGTGGCAGTGGGTATGGTGTAGTGGCAGGGAGTATGGTGTAGAGGCGGGAATATGGTGAGGTGGCATTAGGTATGGTTGAGTGGCAGTGGGTATAGCGGACTGGCCGCTTGAGTGATTGAGATATAAGAACAGAAAAAAGAATGTGACTTCACCGAAGAAGGGAAAAAGGGGAAAATTGAACAAGAAAAAAGTAAGGAAAATATCTAAACGTTTCAAGGTAACGTGAAGCTATTGTTACGTTAATTAAAATAAGCAAAAACGAAAAGGTAGAAATATAAAATATTTTAAAATGGAGAGAGAGAGAGAAAGAGAGAGAGTGAAATGGCCGGTAACATAAAACACGGGATAGTTACTGCATTAAACTGCAGAATAACAGCATCCCTCTCAGTTTAAAACGGTAGTTAAACTTTGCTTTTGTGAGGTATTCATGTAGTTGGCGTTATGACAGTAATGATAATAATGATAATAATACTCTATTATAAGTTTTTATTTAGATCGTAGTAGTAATCGAGGTAGTAACATTGTTGTTGTTGTTGTTGTTGTTGTTGTTCCTCTTCTTATTATTATTATTATTATTATTATTATTATTATTATTATTATTATTTTTAATCATTTAACATCTCTTTTAATTCCTTTTCAGGGGTGTTGACTCCATCCGTTTTTCTGGCTTTTTTTCATGCGGTAACTTAGTCTTTTTTCTCTTTTCCTGCTTTCATTTCTCCACTGTTCCTCTTGCACGTTCATTTTTATTAAGCTTTTACTCACTTGCTTCTACTGATCTTCATCTCATACTTATTTCTGCACGATTGTATATTGTTATAATTCACCTTTCATTTTCTTAATCGTTTTCCTAATCCCTAAAGTTTTTCCGACATATTTTTATTGCTTTAGAGCTCCTTCCATTCCCTTCTTCTGCACATTTAACTTTCTACGTGCTTTCAGTCCTTTCGTTTTCTTTTCCTCAAATCACTACCTCCCTCCATCTACTTCTCTATCCGCAATTAATATGCAACATTTTCCCATCTCTTTTTTTCTCTGTTATATGTCTCAGTTTAACTTTTCCTTTGCTCTCAATTTCCCTTTCTGATGCTCTTACTTCCTTTCATTTGTTTTTTTATTACATTTATCACTGCTGTTTACTCTCCCTCGTTGTATTACCTTTCTTTCTTCACCCTCTTTCCAGCCTGTCTAGTACCAAATGACATTGCTGACGCCCTCTTATATGCAAGTGCCAAAATTTGATTCATTTACGTGAGAAAATGCCCAGGGTGTAGATCAAACAGCATAATTATGATCAACACCATTGTAATACAGATTTTTTTTGCAATGGCGAAAAAGAGATCTAGAAAGATTTAGCATAATACAAATGGCTTTTCTGCGAATCAAAATAACTCAAAAATTTTCTCTTTTAATCAAGATCTACTTTTCCAGAATGAATCGGAGAGGGTGAGACTCTGTACTCATTTTGTCCCTCGTGCAAGTAGTCTACAAAATATTACGAGAAGATTTTGGCCTTTGTGAATCTGGACCTAGTGTGGTTAAAGAAGTCAAGGAACCACTGCCACTACACCATATCCCCTGCCACAGCACCATACCTACTTCCACTCCTCCAGGCCCACTGTCATTGCACCATACCCTTATTTAACTAGTTCTCTCTCTCTCTCTCTCTCTCTCTCTCTCTCTCTCTCTCTCTCTCTCTAACACCCGCCTTTCATTATTTGCAGCAAAGTAGGATGTGTCTGGCTTGCTTTATTGGCTGTCTGTAACTTTAGGGAAAAGCTTTTGGGCGAATTGCACCATGATTGATGTAGTGACTGCCGACGATCATTAGAACTAGACTCTAAAGTTTAGCCGTAAAAATGCCAAAAGAGGCATAATTAAAAGAAAAAATAAATACATGGTACAAACTAGGTACAGTAAGCCCTCCATTTTGGCGGGTTTTTGTTTGTCGGATTTGCGGTTGGCGGGAAAATTCAAAATATTTTACCCTTTACTTTGGAGAGTAAAGTCTTACAATTGACGAATAATTCCCGAGCACGAACCATGAGCCACTGCTGCCAAATGCAAAAATTGAGGCCAGTGGATTTATTAAAAGCCAAATTTGAGATATTTGACTTGATAAATGCCAACCTGGCAACTTATTATTTAACCCGTGCCGTCCCGAGGACGTACTTCCACGTCCTCACGTTTTGTCACAGCTAATCCCGAGGACGTACTTCAACGTCCTGCAATTGCAAGGTTCATAATTTCCACAATTTTCAATTTTCGCGAGTCATTTTTGGTACGTATACACGGAACACCTGCCTCAACAAGATGCCAGGCAGAGACAATGCCTTACCCAGCATGACCTCCTCCCCCCCCTGCATGCCCTTTTCTCAGCAATTCACCTGTTATCAGTGACCTGGCCAGTATAGCCATGTCATGCCACGGTACGAAATTCAGGGCCAGAGTGATTCCCCAATCAATGACAATGTGGAGGACAAACTTTACATAGCATTAGAGGAAGAAACAGTTAGAAATGATGATCAGGTAATGTGGCAAAAAAAGGTCAGGTATTAGTGAGTGAAACAATGCTTATAATGCCTATATTACTGCTTGAAAACCAATATATTTTTGTACTACATATAAATTCGTAATAGTAAATAAATAAATACCGTTTATGAGTGGTGTGAAATAGTTATCCTCCCATAGAACTCGTTTTCTTTGGTGCCAGCCTGATAGAAAACCCAGTAAAGTAAGGAGGCTCTCCTACCTGTAATGAGTATTTTAAACCTCAGGTGAGCGATTTCTCTATGAATTTTCGATGTTTCTCACCAAAAGCGAAAGTTTTAGCAAAAAAAAAAAAAAGGTCAAAAATTGCCCGGGATTGGGGGGTACCAGTGGTCGAAAAGTGGCCGGGACGGGGCGGGTTAACCCAGTCAGCTGGGACCGTAAACAAGATCGGATCACTCGCCATTTTAACGGCAAACGATAAGAAAACAAGCAAGCGATAGAGGCGATTGAGCGTGCAAATGTGGAAGATGACATGGAAGAAGATGAACATAGCCTGCCAATGAATATTGACTTTGGTTTTGATGAAATGGTGGCAAGGGCTGCAGTAGCGACGGAGGCAGTGGTGGAGGAGGGTGTAAGAAAGACCCGCGAGGGGGGGAAATGAAATGGGACGTTAGCCTAACTTTGTCAGCCTTGGATACCAGATTAGTCTATCTGTTCACATCAATTTTTGTTTCAATCAATCAATCAGAATACCTTTATTGTCATAATAAGAAGCAATTACATTATTATATATTTGTTTAGGTTTATGGGTTAGTTTTCAAAAGTTGTTAATATATTAATTAATTATTACCTCTCAACAATAGAATAAAAGTGGAATAGGAGAAAAGGCAACTTTTTTTTCCTTTTGACTCCTCAACCGATTACAGTTTTCGCTTGGATTTGTCGAAATTGGGTTTGGTGAGGTTATTTTGGCATCAGTTAGTCGCCAATATGGAGGGCTTACTGTATTCGCCATCTAAGTGCTCTTCCCGAAACATAGGCGAAGGTAAATATAACGGGTTTGTTAATTGTAAGTGGGTATTTTTGAGCGGCAGTGTGTTATGGTGAGTGACAGTGAGTGCAGTTGGGTGGCACTGAGTCTGGTTCAGTGGCAATAGGTATTGTTGAGCGGCAGAGGATCTGGCTGAGTGGCAGTGGGTATGGTGTTGTTGCAGTGAATATGGTGTAATGGCAGTGGGTATGGTGTAGTGGCGGTGGGTATGGTGTAGTTGCAGTGAATATGGTGTAGTGGTAGTGGGTATGGTGTAGTGGCAGTGGATATGGTGTAATGACAGTGAGTGTGGTTGAGTGGCAGTAGGTACGATGTCTGGCAGTGGGTATGGTGTACTGGCAATGGGTATGGTTGAGTGGCAATGAGTATGGTGTACTGGCAGTGGGTATGGTGCAGTTGTAGTGGGCATGTTTGAACGGCAGGGTGTATGGTGTAGTGGCAGTGGGTATGGTGCAGTGGCAGTAGGGATGGTGTAGTGGTAGTGAGTTTGGCTGAGAGGCGGTGGGTATGGTGCAGTGGCCGTGGGTATGGTGCAGTGGCAGAAGGGATGGTGTAGTGGTAGTGAGTTTGGCTGAGAGGCGGTGGGTATGGTTGATGGGTAGTGAGTATGGTTGAATGGCAGTGGGTATGGTGTACTGGCCCTGGGTATGGTGCTGTGGCAGGGGGTATTGTTGAATGGCAGTGGGTATGGTTGAATGGCAGTAGGTGTGGGTGAGTGGCAGTGGGTATGAGTAAGATATAATCACAGGATACAGAATGTGACAACTGAACAAGATGAGGAATATATAAGAATAATGTCAAAATAGTTCAGGATTACCTGTGGCATCAGTTAGGTCAAAACAGCGATAGCAGAAACAGAAATAAGAAGAATCTAGTGTATTCTAATCGGTGGAAAAATACCTAAATAATAACTTCGTTTTGAGGAAAGCGAATAAGATACTCATAATTGGAGTGAGATCTTTGTAAACATGAGCCAAAAAGAAATCAAACTGGGAAAGATACTTATAAGAATTAGAGAAAATGGGCAAGACGAGAGTAAACGTGTTTTTTTTGTTTTTTCCCAAGCAGAGAGAGAGGCAGATAGAGAGAGAGAGGCAGGTGGGTGGTAATGCACTTAGTTTCTTGCGTTTCCTCGGTCAAAGTAAAACCTTTGTGGCTCCATAAAACCCTTTCTCCCACCTTTCCTCTCTCTCTCTCTCTCTCTCTCTCTCTCTCTCTCTCTCTCTCTCTCTCTCTCTCATATTATATTCCCAGTTTCTGTTCTCTCCTTTCCATAAAGTAATTTTCCATGATTATGCCTTGGTGACCCAACATCTGCAATGCTATTTCATACCACAGAAGCGTTCATCCGTCTTACAATCAGAGAGATTCATTAAAGTATTAAGAGATTCTATCATAGTGTGACAGCATGAGAGTTAATCACTGTCTGTAGTTATATCTCGTAATGCTTGAACAGTTTCAGTATATATATATATATATATATATATATATATATATATATATATATATATATATATATATATATATATATATATATAATTGTGTGTGTGTGCCTCTGCACCGTTGATGGGTCACCAACGATGATGATGGATAAATAAATTTTTACATTTCAGTTCACTCCAAAAACACTTAGTATTCTTACTTTTTTCTCTACATGCATCGGAGATGCCTTTTCACCTGGGATAAAATTAAGGAAGAAGGAGAGCCGATTGTAATGCGCTACTAGCTTTTGAAGTGAGAAATTGAACGACCAGGTATAATGTTTCAATCAGTTGCCGAAAGTGATGAGCTAATGGGATGTTTTAGATATCACATTTGAGGAAGGTCAGACTAGAGAAAGGAAGAAAGGTGTTCGGTGATAGAACAGTAAATAAGAGCTATATTCAGTTGCATTTAGCATCTTGACTAATTAGAAGGCACATTTACGATTCTGTAAAATCATCCACGTGGACTTAAAAAAAAATGATAATAAAAATCAAGCGTGTATCCTCTTTTTCCACAAGTAAATGCAAAAATCATACATCGGCAATGACCTGTAAATGCTTGATCACGGAAAGTTTGAGAGATCATCGGACCACTACGATGTACCTTTCCGATGAAAAATAAAATATTAAAATATGTCTATATATTCTAAAAGTATAAAGAAGCCTAAGAGTTCTCAGAGAATTTAAGAACCTATCAGAACGTTATTATTTTTTTTTTTAATTTCTGGGCTGTAGGATTACACAATGAGAGGAATTCTGTCGGACTTTTTGAACTTGCAAAGGAAGAGGAGGTCCCTTGTGTTGCGAATAGGCATGTTTTGCTTGTATATCAGATAACCAAAGAACACAGTGCTCTGTCTATCACACTGTCTTTCGTTTTCTACTGTCAGAGCTTCCTCTGTCTGAAGTTCCAACTCATAAACAAGTGCCAAAAATTTCCCCGTCTTGAAGACCATGTACGCTATACCTGCAACAGTGATTCTCTCTTACGTAGTTCAATTCTCACTGACCTTTGGAATCGAGCTATCATTCCACCACATCCAATCAAGAATGTGAAGGCTAAGTTGCTCCCACTAACCGAAGGAAGCTGTCAAGCATCGAAGTAAGTCCAGCAGACCATAAAAACTAAGAAGCTCCTGGAGATCATGAATAAATCTGATATAGATGTTGCCAGTGCGATCGCCTTTTTGCATGCTAGTGTACCACGCAAGTGATGCTACTCAGTGGGGTAAATAAATATGACACGAATAATGAAAAGAAGGGCGCCAAGAGAAAATCCGATGCAAAAACAAGGAAAAAAAATATGTTAAGTCAGACTATAGCATGCTCTGCTTATGTGGTCAAATCAAATCAAGAAGAAATAGACTGTAGTGATGAATGTATTGTTAATGAGTAGATTGGTTACAGTGCCCAGGATAAAAGGAACACCACACTATTTCCCACTGCCGCACTGGAAGCTGAACAGTATGATGATACAAATAGGGTTTCTGCAGCTATAAGCACTGCTACATTGGTGTACCATGACTTACCATTAGTTCTGAAGATCTGTAAATGCTGTCACCACACAACAGAGAGAGAGAGAGAGAGAGAGAGAGAGAGAGAGAGAACAAGCCGGCAGGCAACGATGCCTAGCTTTAAGCGGGCCGTTGAGGTTCAGTCTATACACACAAAGGTCAACTCTTATCTGGTTAGAGTCTAAAAATACTATATCTTGCCTCTCTGTGGACACAAACTTAACCACCCAGATAACAGAAATAACTCAATATTTGCATAAACACATTAAATATCAAAAACTGAAAAATAAAAATTAATACGACCTCTCATATTATGTACTGATTTTATTCGTAATACTCATATCTAGTCATTTCAAACCTTTTCAACACCACTAAAATATTTTGGAAAGGTTAAAATATGGATATTTTATAATGTTTTTTCCACTCTTCTTAGTTTTCACAGGCATATACGGAGTCATTTTGCGATTTTTTTTTTTTAAGCTTCATTTTAAAGCATAGGATGAATGTAGGAAGAGTTGCATTGTCGGATTCGCCAGACTTTTGTCTTCATTTCGGTAAGAAAAAAATTCCATTTTCGAAATGTGAAAAAATGGTGCCGTGGCTGGTCATTGGAGTCCCGACAATTTCTAGTCCCATGGCCATGGAGGAGTTAAGCAGGCCGTTGCTAGGCAACGAGTAGTTGCCTAGCAACCAAAACCTTGCAGATGCAACTAGGTCGGAGGCTTGTCATTGTGTGCAATCATTGTGTCCAGGACTAGTCGGAGTCGGTTAATACTGAAGTGTAGAAGTGCCTACCACAGTTAAAAAAGATTGCTAGGGATGCTAAGGGCAATCAATCTTCGCAGGGTTGCCACACGATAACTAGAGGGGAGAGAAGAAAAATGGATGGTACACTTCCGATAAAGAATGATCTCAAAATTATGCCTAAAGAAGTTAGAGCTTTCTACACCCATTAGTAATGCGTTTACAACTCAAAACGTGGAAAAGTAAGAAAAAATGATTATTCGACCGCTGCTAGGCAACAAGTAGTTGCTTAGCAATCAAACCCTTGCGGATACAAGTAGGTCTCAGGCGGGCCATTGTATCTAGGTTTGGTCGGAATTGGTTAATTCTGAAGGGTAGTAGTGTCTGCCACAATTAAAAAAGGATACAAGACTACAAGAAA
Organism: Coenobita brevimanus; assembly: GCF_032717465.1. Taxonomy (NCBI): domain Eukaryota; kingdom Metazoa; phylum Arthropoda; class Malacostraca; order Decapoda; family Coenobitidae; genus Coenobita; species Coenobita brevimanus. The sequence continues at coordinate 29,964,688 of NC_137041.1, forward strand.
GAAAACACGACTAACAGTCAGGGTTACATGGAGCTGGATATCTATCTATCTATAGCCCGACGCCCTAATCCCGCAAAGGGTGGCCGCAGACAAAACGCCTCCAAGTCACTCTGTCACCCACCATTTGACTCCCCTCCCCCCAACTCACCCCCCCCCTCCCTCATATACCTCTCAACTCCATCCCTCCACCTCATCCTCGGTCTACCCCTCCCTCTCCCTCCCTCCACCTCACCTACATTCACCCTCTTAGTCAGTCTTTCATTCTCCATCCTCTCCACATGTCCAAACCACTTCAGTGTATTTCTCCTAATCTTTTCACCCACATCCACATCTACCCCACAACGTTCCTTCACTTCTTCATTCGTCAACCTGTCCCTCCACGTCACTCCACATGCTCCTTTCAAGTAACTCATTTCCACTGCTCTCACTCTTAACTTGTTCCCTTCTTGCAAGGTCCACGCCTCGCTTCCATACGTCAGGGTAGGGATCACAATACCATCATGCAGTGACTTCTTAACTTCCATACTCACCTCCCTATTTCTCATCACTGCTTTCAGTGTACCAACAACCTTCCTTCCCTGCTGTACCCTTTCATTTACTTCATCCCCCAGAGTTCCATCCTTACTCATCACACTACCCAAGTACTTGAATGCACTCACATTCTCCATATCCTCACCATCCAACCTCACTGCACACTCTGTGACTTCATTCCTCTCAAACACCATAACTTTACTTTTGTTTACATTAACTTTCAGCTTCCTCCTCCTACACACTGTCCCAAATTCATTCACCAAACCTTGCAACTCTCATTCATCTTCACTCAACAATACTGTATCATCAGCAAACAGCAACACCGGAAGCTTCCAAATCTCACCCTCATTCATTAGGGCCACCCCCACATCCACTGCCCTACCTTGAACCTCCTTTACAACCCCATCCATATATATATTAAACAGCCATGGAGACATTACACACCCCTGTTTCAGTCCCACATTGAGATCAAAGAACTCACTCAGCTCACCATCCACTCGCACCGTAGCCCTAGCTCCCTCATACATACTCTTCACAGCACTCAACAATTTACCCTCCACTCCATATATTCTTAATACCTTCCACATACCTTGCCTATCTATTCTGTCATAAGCTTTCTCCAAGTCCATGAAGGCAGCATACACTTTCCTTCCCTTCTCTAGATACTTCTCCACTAAACATCTTAGAACAAATATCTGGTCTACACACCCTTTTCCCTTCCTAAATCCCCCTTGTTCTTCTCCAACTAGCTCCTCTGTCATATGCCTGACCCTATCAATGAGTATTCTACCATATATTTTACCAGTCACACTAAGAAGGCAAATACCCCTATGGTTACCACATACTTCTCTCTCTTTTCCTTTGTACAGAGGAACAATTATACCTGATTTCCAGTCCTCTGGAACCCTTCCCTCTTCCCAAGCCAATCTACACAACTTCATATCCACTCCACAACAATCTCACCCCCATACCTAAGCATTTCACCACACACTCATCAATTCCTGGGGCCTTTCCCAGCTTAATCTTCTTCATCGCTTCCACTACTTCCGACCTACTGATCTCTTCCTCCCTCCTCTCATCTCTTCTTCTCCCAGCCATTCCCCAACCACTTATACTTACACTGCTCTCACTCTCTACATTCAACAAATCCTCAAAGTGCTCCTTCCATCTCCTCACTTTCTCTCTCTTCTCCACCAACAATCTATTATTCCTATCTTTCACTCCCTACTATTTCCCCTTTCACACTGCCTTACTTTCTTTACCTCCTTCCAAAACAATTTCTTACTCTCCCTCCATTTCACACTCAGATTCCTCCCAAACTCTTCATCCACTTTCTTCTTACTCTCCTTCACCAGTCTCTTAACCTCCTCCTGCTCACATATACCTCTCTTCTCTCTCTCTCATCGGCTCCCCTACCTCTACTCGCCAACCATTCACCATCTGCCTTCTTCTTTGTTCCACAGCTCGTTTCACCTCATCATTCCACCATGCTGTCCCTTGCACACCCTTGCATCTCCTCCTCACTCCACAAACCGCCTCACACGCTGCGCCTATCTCTTCCGTGAATATCTTACATACGTCTTCCACCCCTTCCATCTGCTCTAGCTCATACCTTCCCAATCTTTCTTCCACTATGCTCTTATACTCTGTCCTTTTCTCACTATCTTGCAATTTCTCCACTCTTCTCACAGGAGCTGCTTCCTCCTGTCTTCCCCTTCGCCTCCTCAACCACTTTCTTTGCAGCTCTACCTTGGCCATCACTAAGTGATGGTCCGAGACTCCATTCCCCCACCCTCTCCACACCCTTGCATCCAACACTTGTCTTCTCATTCGCCCATCCACACACACGTAGTCTATCATTGCCTTTCGTTCAACAAGTTCACCATCCATCCTCCTCATTACTCTCCATGTATACCGGTGGATCATCTTATGACGAAAGTAGGTGCACAGATGTCCACCAAAGCACTACCATTCCCATCTACTTCAGCTGGCACACCCCACTGACCAACCACTCCATCCACTCGTACATTCCCAACTTTGCCATTCATGTCTCCAATCAACAGCACTCTCTCGCTCCTCTCAAACTTGTCCATACATGCTTCTACTCTCGCCCAAAACTCATCTTTCACTCTTGCCACTCGATCCTCTGTTGGAGCATACACACATACAATCGCCCATGCTTGTATACCTACTTTCATCCTCACCCATACAATCCTTGCACTCACTGTTCCATACTCTCTTATATTCTCCTTCCACTTCTTGCTTATCATCAGACATACTCCCTCTCTTGCCCTCTCATTCTCACTGACTCCCGCACATATACCTACACCGTATTCCCATTCTCTCATCCTTTCACCTTCCCATTTAGTTTCAGTCAATCCACATATATCAACTTTTGCATCCTCAAGCACTTGGACAATCTCTCTCTCTTTCACTTCATCATTCATTCCTCTCACATTCCACGTTCCTACCCTCAGAATGTCCTTTGTCCGTTCCTTAGTCGTCAACGTATGGTCCGTCCGGGTCCGAGGCACTTTATTTGCTTTTTTAGTTAGTTCTTTTTACGGGGTGGGGCACTAACCCACCACCAACCCTTTTAGTCGCCTCGTACGACAAGCAGGGATACTGGGGGAGTATTCTTGAAACCCCCCTACCCCCAGGGGGTAGGGAGGGATCTGTAGGAGACAGGAACCTGACATGATATGGAAGAGATTGCTTTATTTCTTGATGGACAGAAAGACACAAATTTAAAAAGAAAACGGAGAACAATGCATACAGGACACTAAAAGTTGCAGGCTACTATATGCTCATTTGGGAGTCTGCAACTTTCCATGTCATCTGACACTAGAAAGAAGAACAGGCGCCTCTACTGCAGACTGACTTCAGAATGCAAGTGAGAAAAGTAGTATTGCAGATAGAATAACTGCATAGAGAGCCGACAGTACAGCCACAGACGCAGGGCACAGAAATATAGGAATATACCAATCAGAGTACTTGTTGGATCTCCTTTACAGCAGTTCATCTGTAGTCCGCGTTTGAATGAACTGCTGTACCACTTTAAGGAACTCATCGGCCCAACAGGATCTGTAGCTCAATGGAAAGCGAGAATCGGCAAAACCTTGGCCATATATGAAAGTTTGCCATTTTCCTTTTGAGGAATTTAATGAATTGCTGATGGCCACCCTCTTCTGATGACATCCTTTCTGAACTTAGTCAAGACAAAGCCTGTTTCTGCAGGATTGTAGACACAAAAAGGACTAATGTCATTCTTATACTTGTACCAATCTTCCTTGCACATTGGACTGCAATTGCCAGCAGAATGTATCGACTACATGTAGCAATGGTGTAAACAAATGATAAACTGTAGCCATTCACGTAATTTGTTTTGTATCATCATGCAGCCAAGTAGTTCAGTATCAAGAGCTATCCACAGTGCACAGAGCAAATCAAGCTACAGCAATTACTATAACCATCCAACAGACTATCACATGGCCTGTGATACAAAGAAATGCTTGCTGTTCTCACTCTGAAAATGTTTTACTGGGAATGCACCCAAAACAAACTGTAAATTGACCATCGGTGTAATCAAGCCCATTTGACGTGCTTTCGGACCTGTTCAGCTGCAACTCGAATATTTCAACCATCAAAGATCAAGGTGTTCGGTATTTGATTTCATTATTTGACACCCACGTCCACCAGCGGAATGCATGATGTAATCACCATTCCAGATGCCTTTCTCTGTCGAACAACTGGATAAAATAACTGAAACACTTGTTGACCGGATACCATGTAAATTCCAATGAATAGAACTCTGTGTTAGGACGGCAACTAAAGGATTTGGGACAGTCTATGGAAAGATTTCAAGACATGGTTACATTTGGGCAATACCTAAATGGCATCTTTCAGAACTACCAAAATTTTAATGTAAAAATGATTATAAAATGTGACTCAACCCCTGCTGGCGCAGACGTATCCTTCCTATGTGCCGGTCACTATAGAATGAAAGGGAAGAAAGGGGTAGGAGGTGTAGGGGAGTGGTGGAAAGTGAGGAAAGATGGCGGCGACGATACATATAGGCGCATAGTGAAAGAAAAGATCAGGCTCGATATTGCCTCAGATAGGAAAAACAATAATATATTTAGATAATTTGCGTCTTAGGGTATAGGTTAGTGTTTAATAAATCAAGCTTTTGCACAAGTATTCAACATTTGGAAAACGAAGGACTGCCGTCTGGCAGGCAATAAGCAAACACCTCGACAGTTATTTTGCATGACCTTGGAATTAAAAGCTAGAATGGGTAACAATAGCACTTGCTGACATCTGTAAATACACTTATTAATCATCGGAAAATTATCAGTCCTGTAAAACATTATACTACAATTTTCGGCAATGCTTCCTATATCATTATGCAAGATCCACCCTGTGTGTGTGTGGGGGGGGGGGTGCTTGAACTCATCCCAGGCTATATGATGGATTTGAATGAAACTTCCCCGGTGAGTTCGTCAGGTTCGTGGAAAGGTCTTCCATTACAGCCTATGCAATTTTCCGGCCATGAACTTTAGGGGGGCCAGTCTCCCTCACCAAATATAAAATTCGGAGAAATAGCAAAAGGAGGGCAGGTCTGGCTTTGACATCTTAGTATAAGTTGTGTAATGGGCTCTCATCCATAACTCATCACTCGGGGAGCGTGAACCCTCAACAAATAATTCACGGGGGGTCAGACCTTCCCAAAAATTAATACGATCAGAAGTATGAGAAATATTTGAATGAGGCTTCTTAAGTGACATCGTCTGGTTAATCCGAAGATTTTTCACTTTATACAATTTTCCAACCAAGATATTTAAGGGCTCAATCCTCTCATCATACAGTAGAAACAATTCTCAGAGATAGTGAGAGGACGTCAGATATGTCTTTGATATCTTAAGACATGCAGTACGATAGACTCGCATCTGTAATGCGATATTTGGGAAGCGTGACCCCTCCATTGAGTGGAGGACACCCTAATGGTCGACACCCTAATAGATGTGTAAACGATTCGAAAAAGGCGAAAATCTGAAAGAGACATCCCAGATGAGTTCTTCTTGTTACTCAGTCTTCCTTTACATATAGTTTTCCAGACATGATTTTTAAGGGGGTCAGACCCGCACATAATAAAAGTTCTCAGACATAGTGAAAGGAGGACAGATATGACTGATATCTTAGTACATGTTGTACAATGGACCCTCATCCGTAATGCGATATTTGAAGAGCATGACCCCCAGAGGAAACTTGGGAGTCAGCCTCCCTTCCTTAAAATAAAAAAATGATGAGAATCAGGGGAAGTGAGGACATGGAGTTAATCGCAATCGCATGCATATCGCAGGACTGGGTATGCAGTTTCCATGTTTTCTCTGAGTGCTCAGAAAGAAACTGCATGTTTCTTTTATTTGTTTAAAAACTCTTTGTAGAATGACATGGTGTTTAATTGGAGGGCAGGTGTGGGCTGAGAGGAAGATGTGAGACCAGGTCAGGTTTATTACAAGGCTTATTACAAGTGCCAACACGTGATACTGTTGTGCTTTCTAATTTTTCATTCCAAGATCATGAAAGAGTCAGCTACTGAGTTGTTTGCAGATTGCTTTACAAACTTAATGCATTGTTTCCCTACTGAAGAACTCATGTCAATAATTAAGTCTATTGAATCTTTGATGCAAAAACAATACTACCTGTCAAAAAGTATTATTGTCTACCATACCACAAGTTATAATAAGTCCTGTCGTTCTCCACAATACACCTGTATATAACGTTTCCGCCACAGCTCCTCGCCCTCCCTCCGCCCACCCTCACCCCGACACTCCACCCCATTACTTCCCTCTCACTCTACAGTATAGTGGCAGGCGAGTTGAAAAGACGGGTCTGAGCCAAAAGGGATTGAGTAATTTCTTTATGGTCCCAAATGTACAATTGTTTTTAAAAATATTTATATATGGTGAATATACTTTTGTTTGCAATTTGCATTCCATAAATAAATATTCCATTTTTTTTACAGTAGTACATTGCAACGGGGCAATGATAGATCAAATCCTAGGAAAGGAAGCGTTCAAAAATTGTAGGTAACAAATATATATCAGGATATTCACATGCAAAAAAAAAAAAAGTTGCGCTTATCACAAAAAAAAATAATCGACTTCATTATTATTAGTAGGGGAGGTCGGTTGTACAAAACTTGAAATGCGCCTCAGGATCAGTTACACTATGCTCAGTGATGCTGTGGAAGAAAAAAAAATGCATCGGTAATGGATGGTGTGAGCCCTCAAAGACAAATTCTGACAAAAAGGAAAAACATATATTCGCATACTTTCGCGTGTTGCGATTTCCGATAATTTCTCACCATCGCTTCGCGCGCGATCGCCAGAATGTTTGGTGTTTATTCTGTCACTCCCTCGACTTACACTAACCTAATGCAAGAATAATTACGTTGGTATCTATTGCCCTTCTTGTAAATGAAACGAACAAACCACAGACAGACGCATATACTCAGCTTGTGCATATATATATATATATATCAACAACTGAGGTGCCCGTGGGGAATCTTATACTATATATCCAGCCAAGGAGAAGCAAGATGATTTTCCACTTCATATTTATTTCAGGTGACTAGTTTCGGGATGCTTATCCCATCTTCAGACCTAAAAGCATTTAAAACACATATTGCAAATTACATAAAGTTTTAAAAAACATTTTAAAATATCCATAAGAAATACAAAAAAGTAACCAAAAAAGCATGTGACAATGACTGATTACTATAAAAAATGTATTTTTTTAAAATAATACTTGGTTCATTGATTCTTTACTTGGTTCATTGATTCTTTACTTGGTTCTTTTGCTTCACACTGGTTTGTTGACGATTCAGAAGCTTTATGACACTTTTCTTTATGAAACACTGTGTTCAGGATTTTCAGTGTTAGCTGCCAACTCACAGAGGTAACACTCTCACTTTTATTACTCGTCTGTTATTTTAAAAAAATACATTTTTTATAGTAATCAGTCATTGTCACATGCTTTTTTGGTTACTTTTTTGTATTTCTTATGGATATTTTAAAATGTTTTTTAAAACTTTATGTAATTTGCAATATGTGTTTTAAATGCTTTTAGGTCTGAAGATGGGATAAGCATCCCGAAACTAGTCACCTGAAATAAATATGAAGTGGAAAATCATCTTGCTTCTCCTTGGCTGGATATATAGTATATATATATATATATATATATATATATATATATATATATATATATATATATACAAGCTGTGTATATGCGTCTGTCTGTGTGTTTGTTCGTTTCTTTTACAAGAACGGCAATAGATATCATATACATATATATAGATAGATAGATAGATAGATAGATAGATATTCATATGCATCAAGAAACTAAACTCCAAAGACATGCTAATTAATTTTTTATAAAAATATATCTTACTCTGACATTTAGTATTACAATAAAACTTTAACAACCCTTACCCAGTTCTCGTTGACTAACATACTGCAACAGATAAGAATTACATCTGTTCTATATGCAAGCATATTTCATAATGAAATTCTAGCAACGTCGTCCTGTATAAAGCAAACTCTGACCTGTCATAACAGCCCCAAAGTTTTGTCCAACTGATGTTAACTATCACTGATATCCATAACGATGATAAAAACACTACGAACGTATCCTTGGCCTTTACTAGCCTCGAGAATGATGACCCTAAATGTGGCAATGCATTCAACTGGTAGAAACTCATTAGGCAATCTTCATTTTAACTGACTATTGTTTATCTTATATATTTTGTTTCTGGATAACCATTTTACAGCGCAGTTGATATAAAAATCTAGTCCTACCTTCTTCTGATTATTCTTCTTATAACCAATGACATGCATACAGCGCTTTGTTCTGGTCACTCGTATTTTTGAGACACACAACAGATGAGAACTTGTAGGGTGTTCTTTCTCCCGTTACATCATTTTCTTCTTAGTCATTACAAAAATGTTGCGTCATTATACTTGCAGGTAAGCAAATTGTATTTGTGTCCATTCTGAGATTAAGCTGGTACAGGACTGAACTGTGAGATAATCTTCAGCCGCAGTGAAAAAGCTATGCCTTCTCTAAGTGCCTTTCTAAAGTGCATGCACAAAATAAATTCCTTCAAGTACACCGAATCAAATGCTTCGAAACATGTGGTAAGTGGTGTGCCCATCATCCACGCACTCATTGTGGTACTGCATTCAGGTAACTCTACACTGAGTGACAAGCCAAATGGTATACTGTAAGTCAGGAAACCACACACTGTACTTGATTGTACAGTATAACCAAATGACGCCTGGTGGTCTAGTGGGTTAAATCGCTCCAAGAGGTAGCTTGAAATGGTTTTCATCTGGTGAGTGGTTGAGGTTTATTGCTCACATAATGTCATTCAGGGAAGAGTGAGGCTGAGCACCGTTTCTTTGAATTTCGGGACTGAGTAGACTATCCCTAATCCTTTACGATTCAGGCGGGTCAAAAAAGGATTAGATGATGAATGAGCGAATAAATGAAGGCTAGGGAGCATAGAGTCCGGACCTGGGAATGTTAAGAATGTACCCTTTATCTCGGACTAGCAGGGGTACCCGGCGTTGCCTGACCAAAAAGCCTAACTCTCTAATCCTATTTGTTTTAGTTGAAGCTTTCTTTCTACCTCAGAAACACCTTGTACCTCTTGTGCTTTTGAAGAAGGATTATAAGAGGTCCAGAAACTTTCTATTTCAGCTTTCGCAGACTAACGCGCAGTATTTGTGCGCACTTGTTTACTGTTACCAGTGACCTCAAATGACTTCTGGCCGGTGACCTCAAATGACCTTGGAGGTCAACCTCACATAGCCTATGTACGAACCGGAGGTCATGTGTCTCCATGTAAAAAATTGGGTTGCAGGGGTACCCGGCGTTGCCCGGGCCAAAAAGGTGAACACTCAACCGATGACCTCAAATGACCCAGATCTGAAATTAGACCCCCCCCCCCGTAAAACCATCCTTGGGTCACCCTGAGTGAGAATATATGTGGGTCTGGGGGTCTCTGGCCCTTGGTTTGGGCGTGAATGATGGACAAACAAACAACGTGGCTTTTTAATATACCGGTATATGCATACCGGTAACACTTTACCGGAAGTGCCCTTGACTTTCTATAACATACCTAGGAAATGTATACTGTATTGAATTAATTATTATGTACTTTCCCAAAAAGTTTTAGAAATATTATAGAATGCCTAGGAATTCTTTACAGTGCTTGATTTCATACATTACAGTAAAAAAAATATATATATATATATATATATATATATATATATATATATATATATATATATATATATATATATTCATCATCGTCATTATTCATCATCATCCGGACCTCCTTTCCCACCCTAGGTTAGGGTGAGGAGTTGCAATGTCCAGACAGCCCAAATTTGCCCAACCCAATAGGCCACACTTCCATTCACTCATCATTCAAGCCCCCGGAATCCTGGCTCTATCGGATACTCCAAAAACATTCACCATGTTTTGTAGCTTCACATTATCTTATCCGATAGAGTCAATCCGGACGCTTCCACGTTAAAAAGGGGTGCCAAATGCCTGATCATGCACTTCTCCTCACAACATTCATCCTGCCAGCTCGATGTCTTGTCATTTCCCTAGCCTCACCAACTTTCAAACCTCTCTTCCTCACACACGCCTCCACCTTATCCCTCCACCTTCCCCTTGGCCTACCTTGCCACCTTCCTCCTTCAAATTCGCTCAAATATACCTTTTTTCACTACTCAGTTGTCACGGGGTTTTTATAATATCACGGTACTTTTGATATAAATGGTTAAATATTATTTAAATTGATATTTATATTCAATAATATTGAAGCGCAGAGACAATGATTGTCTTGCTACATCAAGCAACGATTACTTTAAGCTGGCTTGTGCACGATTCTCTAAGAACGAGAATTTATAAACTTTCTCAACAGTACACAGCAGAGACTAATTACTCACAATTGCTGAATTACTGTACTGTTAGCCTCTGGAGAAAGTTACATCACCCCTGACAATAAATAACTAATACTAATAATAATAACATCAGGTTCTTGCTGATGCATTAACTCCTGGCACAACGGATTTTAAGTTAATACAACAAGACTGGTCTAAGTACCAGTTATGAAAGCAAACGTTTATGCAAGCTAGGAGCTATATGGAAAATAAGCTTAATTATGGAGAAATGAAACAAGATTTTTACTCTACATTAAGCTCAAGAAATAGAACTGTTAATTTTATTAATTACAAAAACAAATTTAACATTACATTTCAAATCAAATTAAATGAGACGCACTCGCTCGTACTCACACAGAAGCTAAATACTTACGCCTAGGAAAAACACCTTAACTAAACTCTTAAGACTACAAAATACACAAAGGAAATACTAGTCAATGAATGCGGTGTATCACCCAAAGCTGGAGAACTAAAGGTGGGAGCTTGGAGAAACTGCAAGTGGAGTTTGGGTACTAGCTGACCTCTCGCACTGCTGCACAGGTCCTGTCTCCGTCACAGCAAACACTAAACTGAATTCAAATAATGCATAGGCAGGACGACAAGCCACCAAAAGAAGGCGTGGCTAACGGTTTATGCAAGCAGAGGCGAACGATAAAGAAACAATTGTATCGCTCAGTAACGCACTTAGTGGCGTGCATTAAATCGGTCACTTTTGAAAGTGACGAATGATTTGGAAAGTATACCCCGAAATGGAGAGAGAAACGGTTAACTGAGCGATACACAGTGAGTTTTCCACTAATAGTTCGTGGCTTCTCACAAAAAGGAAATGTCGCGAATTGATTCGTGACATTACTCCACATGAAAATTAAATCTTTCTTCCTTCAGAAGAAAGATTTCAATATACATATATATAAATCCTAACTCAGTCACACAAGATTCACACTGTGGTGTGTGTGTGCTATCCTGCTACAGGAGAAAATCGCAGTCGCCAGTGAGCGAAAAAACCTCGTATTTACGTTAATAGAAGCAAGCTTGAGGGAAAAACTCCGTGACGACGGTGAAAATCCTGTACTCAGGTCAAACTGAGCGAAAATTCGCTACATTTACACTGACAACTAATTGTTGTGTAGCGTGGTGTATGTAATACACGGTGTAGGTGTGACAGTTGTAGTGTAACTGTACCTACGTGTAAAATGACACAGTAAATAATATGGCGACGACGAAGGCAGAGGAGAAGAGGCAGCAGCGTGCGGCAGATGATCAGCTGGTCCGCACAGCAAAACTGCTACACCCATTGCTGAACCTGCAAAACCAATTAAGGTGGAGCATCAAAAGTGTCAATGAGACAAAATTCTTATTATGTTACAATTACTCTCTCTGGCTAGCAGTCAGTACATGCTATGAAAAGTACACTCAAGGTCGCCATTAATTTTAGCACACGATTATGGTCGGCCAGTTGAGAATCCCTGTGCAAACTCGGGTCTTCCATAGCCTCGAACCGCACACGGGTCCTCAACCTGTGCCTTAACCTACAGTACTTATATTAATATCGGGAAGCTGAGAATCCTTGTGCAAACTTGGGTCTTATAGCCTCAAGTCGCCTCTGCAGAGTTCTCACTTCCCCCTTAACCTACAATACAATACTTATATTAATACCGGAAAGCTGAGAATCCTTGTGCAAACTTGGGTCTTCCATAGCCTCAAGTCGCCTCTGCGGAGTTCTCACTTCCCCCTTAACCTACAATACTTATATTAGTACCGGAAAGCTGAGAATCCTCGTGCAAACTTGGGTCTTCCATAGCCTCAAGTCGCCTCTGCGGAGTTCTCTCTCCCCCTTAACCTACAATACAATACTTATATTAGTACCGGAAAGCTGAGAATCCTTGTGCAAACTTGGGTCTTCCATAGCCTCAAGTCGCCTCTGCGGAGTTCTCTCTCCCCCTTAACCTACAATACAATACTTATATTAGTACCGGAAAGCTGAGAATCCTCGTGCAAACTTGGGTCTTCCATAGCCTCAAGTCGCCTCTGCGGAGTTCTCTCTCCCCTTAACCTACAATACAATACTTATATTAGTACCGGAAAGCTGAGAATCCTTGTGCAAACTTGGGTCTTCCATAGCCTCAAGTCGCCTCTGCGGAGTTCTCTCTCCCCCTTAACCTACAATACAATATTAGTATTGGGAAGCTGAGAATCCTTGTGCAAACTTGGGTCTTCCATAGCCTCAAGTCGCCTCTGCGGAGTTCTCTCTCCCCCTTAACCTACAATACAATACTTATATTAGTACCGGAAAGCTGAGAATCCTCGCGGAGTTCTCACTTCCCCCTTAACCTACAATACAATATTAGTATTGGGAAGCTGAGAATCCTTGTGCAAACTTGGGTCTTCCATAGCCTCAAGTCGCCTCTCAACTTCCCCCTTAACTTACGGTACATAATATGTATGTAAAGGCCCTGGACATAATGTGTCCTGTGGGGCCAATGGGCGAGACGTCAGGTCTGCACCCACTTCACCACTACCCTGTCTCTCAACTGACTCAGAGATTACAGGTGTGGTTATAAATGGCACAGGAAGGGCATGTCCCTGAGTAGTGGCGATACTTTGGCACACACTGCAGGAACGGACAAAATTATCTATGTCCCGTCCCATCCCTGGCCAGAAAAAGTCAGCTCGGATACGGCCCTGGGTCTTCCTTTTCCCCATGTGACCTCCTGAGGCTGAACAATGACCCCATTGTAACACTGCTAGGCGGTACTTGGCGGGAACGACAAACTGCAGACGAACCTCGCCCTCGGGTGTTCGTGACTCACGGTAGAGCCGTCCTTGTTTGCGAAGGAACTTGGCTCGACCTCCCCGTGAACACTTAATCACTCGACCCTTTTGTTTATTCCGCACGGTAGCAAGTGTCGGGTCAGAATGTTGTTCTTGCACAACAAGTTGACTACACATCAGATCTTGCGGCGATTCAATGATCACTGGGGTGACACAGTCTGGAGCCTCAGTCATGGCTCGTGTTACCGCAGCAGCCGAAGTCTGAGTAGCGTCATCATCGGAGCAACTATCCTTGACTCCTTGAATATTGCCTACTATTAAGTCAAATAGAGGCTCTGGCATGACAACTGCAAGTGTCGTACCAGTATAAAATGGAGATGTCACCTGGATACATGCCTCAGGGAACAATCTCACTGATCCATCAATAAGCTTTGCATGGATCTGTCGACCTGTATACTGCTCAGGCCGAACTAAACTCTGCTTGACAGAGCAACCTGAGGAACCATTGTCTCTCAGGACCTTCACAGGAATGCCTCCCACAAACCCTGGCTGTACAAGGAAGGTACTGTCACCTGTGGTGGGGCCTGTGGAGGAAGCAGCTAGCCACTCATGAGGCTGCTGAATTGATGTGGCAAACATTGTGCCTTGTGAGTTATAAGATGGAACATTGGCCATCTGTGGAGGGGGGTTCACTGTCACTGTGGGACTAGTGAACTGTGGGGAAGTACCCACACTGGTAGGGACGTGACCACCAGGCTGCTGCTGAGGAATGAAGGCTGCGTTCGCTTCCTGCCTCTTTTGAGCTGGTGGTGGAAAAGTTTGTCCCGACAGTCGGTTGCGTGGCTGATACTGCTGCTGGTTAGGGTACTTGTTGTACCTCTTCCACTCAGGTTTCTGAGTGTTTTGCCCCTGGTCCTTCCACTGCGGTTTTGGACCTTGGCCATTATTCTGAGAATGGCCTTGTTGCTGGGGTTCAGTCTGAGACGGCTTCCCAGACTTGGCAGTATCTTTTCTGCTCCAGGTGTTTTGCTTACGAGCTTGATACCCGTATGCAGTAAAGAATGCGTCAGCCTTCTCTGCCATTTGGCTGGCATCTTTCACCTGGCAGATCTTAAGCTGTGCTATGAGCTCAGCAGGCCACGACCTCTCTAGCTGTGTACGCAGCATAAGGTCAATTATCCCCTCACGCGTGGAAGGAGTTTCATCTTTCTCCATCCACTCATTTAAGTAAGCTGTGAGACGATCAAGGAACTGAACAGCTGTCTCCTTGTCTTGGAGACGAGCTCGCATGAACTGAACTTTGGCGTCGTCTACTGTGAGACCATACGCCTTAATGAGTGCAGCTTTCATCATCTCATATGTGAGATTGTCTCCACGAATTCTGTGGAGAATATCGAGGGCAGGGCCCTCAAATAGGCTAAGAAACTGAAGCCGCTTAGCTGCCTCATCCAGTTGATATAAGTCTGCCATGTCCTCAAAACGAGCTATGTACGGCTCGATTCGCTCGCTTTCCTTGTATGAAGGAAGCTTGATGCGTGGGGTCGCCAGGACATGTGCAGGAAGAACGCTCGTGGAGCTTGGACCAACTGCACCAGACGTGTCTGAAGCCAAGGAATCTCGCTTGAGCTTCAGCACTTCAAGTTCATGTTCTCGTTCTTTGTCTCGTTGTTCACGCTCGTATTCGCGCTGTTCTCGCTCTTGTACTAACTCGAGCTCGCGTTGTTTCTGCTCGTGTTCGCGCTGTTCTCGCTCGTATTCGCGCTGTTCTCGCTCGTGTTCGCGCTGTTCTCGCTCTTTTTCTAACTCGAGCTCGCGTTGTTTCTGCTCGTATTCGCGCTCTTTCTCACGCTGCTCTTGTTCATATGCACGCTCTCTTTCACGTTGTTCGCGCTGTTCTCGCTCGTATTCGCGCTGAATCTTACGCTCATCACGGGCATCATTCTCGCGCTGCTGTTCCTGATTATGCCGTGAGAGTATATACTCTTTAATTTCGGTTGGGTCCGAAAGACCCATTTCTTTGGCTTCCTGTAAAAATACAGTAGTAGCCATGGCGCTAATTTATTAAGCAAACCGAAATTGAGTACTGACTGCTTAGCGACGAATACTAATAAACACAAGTAAAGAATACAGACACAAGCTAGTGGTGACCAGTCTTATCCAGTTAACTGGCAAAGAATAAATAAAAAATGTAAATGACTGGGAAGACTCAATAATAAACACAATGGGTACGGCGACTTCCCAGGAGCGAATAAAATCGTCTGGCGTTACCAAAAATAAACTAGAGTTAAGTACTCTATTGATTAATAAAGCAAAAATTCACTTGCTAAATCAACGGTAACCACCAGTAAACTTGTGCCTATAAACTTTAATAATAAATACCTAAATATGAATGAGTGAGCACTATCTCGTGAATAGCTTTAGAGCTAGGAGTTAATATCCTGGAATGAGGTCGCCAATTGTCACGGGGCTTTTATATTATCACGGTAATTTTGATATAAATGGTTAAATATTATTTAAATTGATATTTATATTCAATAATATTGAAGCGCAGAGACAATGATTGTCTTGCTACATCAAGCAACGATTACTTTAAGCTGGCTTGTGCACGATTCTCTAAGAACGAGAATTTATAAACTTTCTCAACAGTACACTGCAGAGACTAATTACTCACAATTGCTGAATTACTGTACTGTTAGCCTCTGGAGAAAGTTACATCACCCCTGACAATAAATAACTAATACTAATAATAATAACATCAGGTTCTTGCTGATGCATTAACTCCTGGCACAACGGATTTTAAGTTAATACAACAAGACTGGTCTAAGTACCAGTTATGAAAGCAAACGTTTATGCAAGCTAGGAGCTATATGGAAAATAAGCTTAATTATGGAGAAATGAAACAAGATTTTTACTCTACATTAAGCTCAAGAAATAGAACTGTTAAATTTATTAATTACAAAAACAAATTTAACATTACATTTCAAATCAAATTAAATGAGACGCACTCGCTCGTACTCACACAGAAGCTAAATACTTACGCCTAGGAAAAACACCTTAACTAAACTCTTAAGACTACAAAATACACAAAGGAAATACTAGTCAATGAATGCGGTGTATCACCCAAAGCTGGAGAACTAAAGGTGGGAGCTTGGAGAAACTGTAAGTGGAGTTTGGGTACTAGCTGACCTCTCGCACTGCTGCACAGGTCCTGTCTCCGTCACAGCAAACACTAAACTGAATTCAAATAATGCATAGGCAGGACGACAAGCCACCAAAAGAAGGCGTGGCTAACGGTTTATGCAAGCAGAGGCGAACGATAAAGAAACAATTGTATTGCTCAGTAACGCACTTAGTGGCGTGCATTAAATCGGTCACTTTTGAAAGTGACGAATGATTTGGAAAGTATACCCCGAAATGGAGAGAGAAACGGTTAACTGAGCGATACACAGTGAGTTTTCCACTAATAGTTCGTGGCTTCTCACAAAAAGGAAATGTCGCGAATTGATTCGTGACATCAGTACACTCTTTGATGTCCACCGACTTCCTCACTCCACATCTTTCGCGAATCACATTATTTCATATCCCATCCACCCTCTGAACTCCACATACATTCCTCAGCAGTCCCATCTCCACTGCTCTTACTCTTGACTTTTCATTTTCATGCCACACCGTAGTCTCACATTCATATGTTAAAGTTGGCACTAACACTTCTTCATGCAAGCCTCGTGCACCTGCAACACTCAAGCCTCTGTTTCTTATGAAAGCCATCATCGCACCAGCTACTTTTCTTGCTTGTATCACTCTACTTTCATCTTCTTTGCACATTTTCCTCTCTTTTCTATCACTCTTTGAACTCTCACCAATTCCAGTCTCTCTCCATTCACTGTAACATCGCACTGGCAGTCACCTTCTCTCTCAATAACCATCATTTTACTCTTTTCTACATTTGCTCTCAAGGCACGACTCTCACAGGCATCAGCAAAACTCTCCACTACCCTACCAAGTTCTTGTTCGGTATTTGCAAGCAGTACCGCATCATCAGCATACAACAAATTTGAGATATTCCATCCATCACCATTCATTTCCAACGCCATCCCACTCTCCATCACTCGTGTTTTTATTTCTCTGATCACTCCATCCATATATATATATATATATATATATATATATATATATATATATATATTGAACAACCATGAGGAGATCACACAACCTTGTCGCAGACCCACACCGATCGTAAACCATTCACTTAGATGCCCATTAACCCTTACACATGCTTCATTACCATCATAAAAACTCTTGACGGCACCTAACAGCTTACCATCTACACCGTACGAAGTACATGCACAAAACTTTCCACAGTCCTCTGTCCACTTTGTCGTATGCTTTTTCCAGATCGATGAATACCATAAACACCTTCTGGTCCTTCTCACAAGCCTTCTCTGCTATGTGTCTCGCTGCAAATATTTAATGCACATAACCTCTGCCAGCCCTAAAGCCACCCTGTTCATCACTCACTAGTACTTCTGATATCTCTCTTACAGTAGTTTCTGTATACTAATTCTTCCGTATACCTTCCCTACCACACTCAATAAACTTATGCTACGATAATTCTTGCACTGACTTTGCTCACCTTTATTTTTGTACCGGGGCCCAATCACAGCTTTTTTCCACTCTGCAGGCACAGTTTCACTCATCCAACAAGCACTTCAATTCACTCTCTCCACTACACTTAATCATCTCTCCATACACCTCATCAGCCTCAGCTGCTTTCCCATTTTTCAGCCGCTTCACAGCACTCTTCACCTGTGTGAGTGTCACGTTTCCTGGCACTACATTCCTTCTCTGCACACCCCCAAAACCAATCATGTTTACAGTCGCTCTGCTTTCTCTATTCCCATTCATCAGGCTTCCAAAGTATTCCTTCCATCTGGTCCTTACTTCATCCCCATGTTTTAATAATCTACCACCTACGTCCTTCACACCATCACATTTCTTTCCGCTTTCACTTCTACATTTCTGCACTTCTTTCCAGAGTAACTTCGTATTTTCAGAGGAGTTTGCATTCATTTTTCTTCCCAGATCATCATTTACCTCCTTCTTTTTCCTCTTCACTAGTCTCTTTACGTGCTTCTTGCTCTCAGTATATTCAGTGCTTATTTCAATTGAACCCCTGTCCTGTATCCACTTTAGCCACTTCTTCCTCTTTTCCTCCACCGCCCTCTTAACCTCATCATCCCACCATGCCGTGCCTTTCATCTTTGTTGTTATTCTTGCCACACCACACACCGCTTTAGCATTCCTAACTAAGCAATCACAGGCTGTCCAGATCCATTTCATTCCAATTCACTGATTCTAACTCCTCCTCTACTTTGGTCCTGTAGTCATCTGCCATTTCTTTGATCTCCAGCTTCTCGACTTTCAGTATTTCTCCCTGACTGCTCCTCTCTCTCCTGATCCACCTCACTCCTTTCAGCTTGATCTTGCATACAACAATCATATGATCTGACAGACCTCCACATCGTCCTCTCACGGCCCTCGTATCAGCAACCATTCCCATCATCGCCCTCTGTACGAGCACGGAATCAATCAGGCTTCTTTCAGCAAGATCCCCGTTCCCTCTATACCATGTATATTTATGTGCATCTTTGTGTTTGAAATACGAGTTGCAAATGCACAACCTCCACTCCTGACATATTCTTTAGTCGCTTCCCATTATAATTTTCTCCTGGTACATCATTACAACCCATTATGTCATCCTCAGGCCCAATTACTCTTCCATTCATAATCCCCATTACGATCACTTTATAGCTCCTGGGCATTTCTCCAACTACTTCATCCAGCTCATCCAAAACCTGTCCTCTCTCTCACTCCTGTCCTCACACAGTGCATGCGCAACAATGACTGCCACTTTCACCTTCTCAAACTTGATCTTCACATACATACACCTCGAGCTGATACATTTGTAGTGTGTCATTCCACTCTACCACGCCTCATTCATCAACAGAACAACTCCTTCCTTGCATCTCCCTCGCCCATTCATTCCAGATCTTACACATTTCACACCCTCCAACTCCTCCACCTCACACTCTTTCATCTTCGTTTCACACAATGCCATCACAGCATATCTCACAATCTTAAACACATTCACCACTTCCACCCTCTTTCTCTCCTCATTCACACCTCTCACAATCCACATGGCCATGCGAATCTCCCAATTTGGCTCGGGCCCTAGTCAGGTATAGGGCCCTCTGAGGCTCTCTGAAACAACTCCCATGATTAAGTGATTTGGATAGGGGAATCTATGGGACAACCCTGCCACAAACTCTGGTTATATGGTTACCACTCTGTGTAGTAAATGGTTTCCTGGGTACAGAAAACCATTTGGCTTGTCGCTCAGTGTAGAGTTCATATGGCATCTCTACATGGAGTGAGTGTATATATATATATATATATATATATATATATATATATATATATATATATATATATATATATATATATATATGAACTTGCACCCTTCCTCCTCATTCAGCCTGTTCCAAAGAAGGGGGACCATTCCCAGCCCTCCAACTATCGCCCAAGTTGGTTAACATCCTGTATTTCAAAAGTTTTGTTTAGTCTATTCATAACAAATATAAAACAATAAAGCATCTTTCTTATCACCACCTTCTTTCTTCTCGCCAGTATGGGTTCCACCAAGGTCAGTCCATTGGTAATCTTCTCACTTACTTTTCAGACTCCTGGTCATCCTCCTTTCGAGACTTTAGCGAAAGCTTTGCCATCGCACTTGAATCTCAAAGGCTTTCGATCGAGTCTGGAATAAATCTTTAGTTTCCAAACTACCCTCTTACTGTTTCTATCCTACTATCTGTTCCTTCATCTCTAGCTTCTTATCTGGTAATTCTGTAGTTGCTTTTGCAGATGGCCACCATTCATCTCCTAGAGCTATCAATAGTACTTTTCCTCATGGTTCTGCCCTATCACTAACTCTTTTCCTTTAGCTCATCAATGACCTTCTAAACTGTACATCTAAGCCTATCCACTCATACGCTGATGACTCCACTCCCTTTCCATTCGCTTCACGCAACGTCCATCTCAGTAGTTACTTCAACAAACAAGGGATGAGGCTATGGTACACCTAATCTCTGACTTGGCTCATATTTCTGATAGGGGTAAAAATAACCTTTTATTAAATGCATCAATGACTCAGTTCTTACATTTATCAGTCCGACAAAATCTTCCATAGGAGCACCCATTAATTTTTAAAAATATCCAGCTCAATCCTGCATCATATTTAAACATATTTGGGGTTTCCCTTTCCCCGGATTTTTTTTTTTTTTTTTTTTTTTTTGGGGGGGGGAGGCAAACATATTACCTCTCTGGTAAAATCTGCTTCCAAGAGATTAGGTGTGCTAAATCGACTTCGTACCAACTTTACCCCCGCACAGTTGTTGACACTATACGCGAGTTTTATCCGCCCCTGTGTAGAGTACAACTTTCATGTGTGGGGAAGCTCCCCCCCCCCACACACACACGCAGCTCTTCTCAACAGGGTGGAATTAGTGGCTTTTCATCTCATTATTTCTTCTCTTACTGGGTTCCTTCAACCTCTGTGTTTTCGCCACACTGTTTGTTGCGTCTTTATCTCTTTTCTATCGCTGCTTCAATGGTCACTGCTCCTCTGAAGTGTCTGCTTGCATCCCGCCACCAATACGGCGGGCACATAGTACCCGTCTAGCAACAAACTCTCATCCCTTTACTGTCCAGCTCTCTAATGCAAGAGTTAACTGCTACTCTAAGTCCTTCACGTATGCAACAGGTTAACCCTGGAACTGTCTCCCTCTGTAAGTTTTTCCTACGGCCTAAGATCTCCAGACTTTCAAATGCAGTGTGCTCAGGTATCTCAAAATGAATGGATCTTGAACTTGGCTGTCTGTTTTCTTGATTTTTTTTTTCTTGGAGAGAGCAATTTGCAGGCCTTTGGCATTTTGCTCCTTCTTCTTTGCATATAAATAAATAGATAAATGGCATTATATATATATATATATATATATATATATATATATATATATATATATATATATATATATATATATATAGTACCTTTCCAAGTCTACCAGCCCGATAGGAAAACAGCAACATATGCAGCTGGTATTGGGTTTTATAGCATATATATATCAATTCTGCCATGCAACGCACCAGAATTTTAGAGTAACGACCGATCATTCAGGGAAATGAAATTGTTTTTTTATTTCTTCGTCCTGTGCCATTCACTTTCGTGTAAAGCAGCCACTTCTCTCTAGTCCATCCCTTTTGCCCCCTTCTGCATCCAGTATTTGAACCAGCAGGTGTACTCACATTCGGGGCCTATATTTACGTTTTGACTCGTTCCTTCCTTGACCAGTATAACAAAGTGATGTTTATGTGTTTTTCTTGAGCATATTTTTGTACAATGCACGTATGTAACACATTAGTGGTACTCTATATTTATTTTTCCATTTTCTTTCTCCCCTGTCACCTCTCTTCCACTACATCTCCCTTCCTGACATGATCCATATGTCACACGCCAAGATAAGGCGCCTTTTCTCCCTTGAGCTCGTGGCGAAACTGACATAATGTATGGCTGGAGGCAGGGTGGAGAGGAGAGACAGATGAGGAAGATGGAGGGAGAGCTATAGGAAGCGAAGGTGAAATGATAAAGGAAAAAACGACAGGGAGGAAAAGAAAAGATACCGAGTAAAGAAGGTGCGAAACACGAAATAAGACTACAGTTTAATTTTCATACTGTTTATTCAGCCAACTAGCAGCTTTAGTTCCTCTGTTACTGTATCATTTATATGACTCCTATTCACTTGCTTCTTGCGCGTCTCTTATTTCTACCCATAAGACTCCTTTGCTGTTACTGGTAATTAATTATCTTTCTTTTTCAGTCAGTCTACAGCATGGTACACTATCTACTCATATGTCTATCCATCTTTCTAATATTCTATCTGTCTACCTATCTCTCTAAATACTGTATCTACCTTGTTTTTTTAATGAATGTGCCAGTTACAATGGACACATAATCGCCATGAACAAAGCCCTTCGCACGTGTAATCAGACTTCGTGTAATCAGTACTGTCGCACAAGAGCAATAACGCCATTACATATTGCGTCATACGATATCCTTTCAAACTGGGGCATTCCCTTACACCAGCAGACTATTATTAATTTCCTTACCTATCCTTCCACGCATCTATCATAAACCCCTCTTTTATTCGAAGGATGGCTGAATTAGTGAGTGTGTGTGTGTGTGTGTGTGTGTGTGTGTGTGTGTGTGTGTGTGTGTGTGTGTGTGTGTGTGTGTGTGTGTGTGTGTGTGTGTGTGTGTGTGTGTGTGTGTAAAAAAATGCCTGCTTCCACAATACTGTAACTGTTGCCACTGTACACTTCAGCTTCATAAGCAAGAAATACCATATAAAGATTCAATCGTTTAGCTTCAGTTATAATGTGTTCTATCTGATTTACTTATTTTGCTGGAGAAATTATTTTGATGAACACTTTCCCTCGTTCTGATGCACTTCTTTATTACATTCCGTAAAACTGTACGTTAATTTATTCAGTATTATAGAATTCTTACAATCTATCGGATTTAAAGTTATTATCAGCAACTTTGTTACTGCGATCGTCTTTGAATTTATTGTAAAGTTATTAATTGATTATGCATTAACAGAATGAAAGTATTTTTAATGTTCTATGGCAAGTGTTTACAAGAGGCAACAAAACAATGCTGATTCTCTCTCTCTCTCTTTCTCTCTACCTACCTATCTCTCTCTCTCTCTCTCTCTCTCTCTCTCTCTCTACCTACCTACCTACCTACCTACCGACCCACCTATGCTCTTGCTGCCCTCTTTTGCCACTTCACACTTTCCCCATCGAAAATATTCTTTTACCGCTCTTCCTCCACATTATCTTTCTCCCTTATCTTTCCTCCTCTTTGCTCAGCTCTACCACCCTCCCCTCCTCCCCCCCAGCCTACCTCTCGCCCATCACCCGAACCAATCTCACTCTCTTCTGACCTCCCTTGTCGTTTTCGGAGGTGGAGTGGTAAAAAAATATCGGAGGGATGACTGAAAATTGGAGGAGAAGGGAAGTGTTGTGGATCGGAGGGAAAAAAAGGATTGTGAGAAATCGAAGGGAAGACGTCATGGCAGCAGAATGTGGAAAAGGCCGGTAAGGTTAAGGAAAGGGATTAGGAAAACAGGAAGAGATAGGCAGTGAAGGAATAGAGCTTGTTTAGGGAAAAGAGAAAGTACAGAATAACTTGAGTCTTCATCGGTTAACGAGTTAGTGACGAAATATAGTTTTGAATCTATAGAGATGAATGTAAAAAGGTCACAGGTTACAGACGGTCATATGGGGGTTGTTATATGAGAATAGAGCATGTCACTGTTAGTTAACATGATAGATCCCACTTAAATCAAGTAATTTATTACATTGTAATGTGATTTTTTCACTCTATATAATTTATCGTAGTACCCGATGTGCAATAATTGAATAGTTAGGAAATTAAAATATATAAACAAAAAGGCCCACGTACAGAGCGCCTCGCGTATATCCACTAACTGATCACAGTGTCGAATGTTTTACTTTGTCCTGTGAGCTTAACTTTCGGCAGATTACTCTCAGTGTCGAATTACTTCGTTGCTGCCTAACCTTTAACCCTTCCTTTATCTTTGGTTCAAGTCAGACCAAAACTGTCTGAGCTGACCTTTGAGTATAACCTTGGCCTATGACTGATTGTTTTAATAATCAAGTATCTTTACTCTTGTTTTATCATGAATTATTCCACAAAGTATAGTCCACCCTGGATAAAATGCCTTTAAGTTGACCTTAACATGTTATCTTGACAGCTGACACACTGCTTAAGAGAAAAAAAAGAAAATAATCAATGGGTCCACTTTTCGTGTGATTATCAACTCGTCCACGACGGTTGACCCAGATCATGTCAAAACTGTTTTATCCATCTTGTTCACTCACAGACTCATAGGTCGAAATTTAGCCTTGCTTTGTAACCTTTACCTTTAACTGATTATTCTGAAAACTGAATCCCATCGTTCCTGCTTGACGTTTAACCCTTCCACCAGAAATGTTTGAAATCCAACAGAACTGAGTTGGCCTTACCCTGTTGCCTTCGACTTTTCTTTATTACCTTAACCATTGACTAATTGTTCTCAAAATCGAATCCTATCATTATTGCCTCATCCTAAACCCTCCCACAAAATTTGGTTAAAATCGAATAAAAACTGATTACGGTGATCTTACCCCACCAGCCTGACATTTGACCTATCTATCTGTTTATTTTTACACGAACCCTTAACTATTCCATCCAGTAAATTTAAAATTAGGTTACAGCTGTTTGAGATATTTTAACAAACACTCACTGGTCGAACTTTGAACTTGTCCTGTGAGCTCGACTTTTACTGATTGTTCTCAAAATTGAGTATCTTCATTGTTGCTTTACCTGCAGCCGTCCCACAGGATTTTAGTGTCAATCAGATGAAACCTGTTGAAGTTATCCTTGCTGCGTGACCTTGATTTCTGACCTATTGTTCTAAAAAAAAAAAAAAAAAAAGTAGGTTTACTCCCTGCCTAATCCTCAACGACTTCGCCAAGACTGGCTAACACTGGAATAGAAAATGCTTGAATGATTCTTTTAACAGTCACACATACGCGTCGAACTTTGATCTTGTCCTTCGACCTTAACCTTTGACTGAAGGCTCTCAATGTTGAACCACCCCATTTTTTTTTTTAAATAACAGCCCTTTTCCCTACGTTATGTCAAAATTGGGTGACAACAATTTAAGTTGGTTTTGCTAAGTCACTTTTTGACTTAGCCGTATGACCTGCACGTACTGGCTGACCCCTAACATTTCCACCAAGTTTGGCTGAACCCGAACTACACTTTTTAGTTATTATTTACACACACACACACACACACACACACACACACACACACACACAAAACCGCTTGAAACATAACGCCAGCTCTTGCTCTGCTAACGCGGGTATAATACTTCATTGGCTGTGCTTATACAGGGTAAGTTGAATTGCAAATTACTCTCATTTTTCTCTACCAACAAATTAATCAAAATATAATTTAAAAAATAACTAGTCTTCAGTGAGAGTTTCTGTAGTGTAATCCACGAGTTCAGCAGCAAAGAGCTAAATCATCTGCTGCCAGCACCCGCTAGGTGGGGAAGCTTTTTGTTGCTGGATGCATTAGTCTTTTTTTTTTTTTTTTTGTTCATAACAGAATTTATCCATTGTTAAGTCTTTTTTATACTATATTTCATCCATACTAGAATCTGTGTTCCAAAACTTTCAATCACATTTTACGAAGCACCAGACCTGATAGTACCAAATGTTTTCCTTGTATTTACACCATTCGTTTGACCCAACACTTGAAATCTTGCAACCATATTTGTAATGACCTCAGATATTAAGCTGAATTACAGCACGATGTTTCATTGCTTAAGGCTGCATTTTTAGCAACAACTATAAATCTGCAATTCTATTTAGGTGGCTTAAGGAAGTTAGTTCTTTCTACCATATTCCAGTGCGATTACCGAAGAGTATGTACTCCCTTGGGTGGAGGATGAGCAGATTTTTGCTGAAGAATAAAATTACAATTTATTTCAGTGAACAGAGAATAAGTAAGGTTCTCTTATCCCATGAACATCATAAACTTTGTACTGGTATCCTTGCAATCTTACTTATCTTCTACACCTCTCACAACATCCCGTTTTATCCAGTGCAGGGCACAGGCAGGTTTTGGGGCAGGGGCTGTACTTAAGATACGGGTGGACGGTTGACACCACACCCTATGTCGATTACATAACTTACTGAGAGAGAGAGAGAGAGAGAGAGAGAGAGAGAGAGAGAGAGAGAGAGAGAGACTAGGAGGGCACATTGTAACCAGTAGGAGTTCTAGTTCATTTGAGCCTTACCTTCGCGCACTTCTGCTTTTAACACTAACTTCCCTTCACCTATCAGTACGCACCTTTCCCCCGCCTGCCGTACACCTCCCTACCATCCTACCTCTCCAAGTGGCTTCCCCTGCTACCCTGTACTGACTCCTGGCCACATGTGGCTGTAAGAAAAAATAAAAAAATAAATAAAAACACCCTGACATCAGCAGGCCGACTCTTGCTGACCAGATAAAAGAAGGCAGTTTCTCACCCTTAGTTCTAAACTTATCAGGAAGACGAGAAAGATGTGTAGGAGTTTGGTGAGAAGTATGGGATGATGAGGAAGAGTATTTCCTTTTCGTCAGTGGACACCGAAAATTATAAACGAATGTTGAAACTGAATGGGAGGGATGAACATGAAATACATGAAGGGAAGAGATCTGCTATGGAGAGAAGTTCAGTTATATGTAAGATTTTTTTCTTTTTTTTTCTTCCTTTATATTATGTCACTGTCGGATGGCAAAGAAAAAAAAAAACGGCAAATAATTGAACTGGGAAAAGACTAAGTAAAGGCACTGCAACATCACGGACGAAAAGAACAGGGAACTAGTTGGCTATTTACTTATTGTGTAGCCACAATAAGGAAGCTTCTTTATGGGTGTATTTTACATTTGTCTCAATAACTGGCTACTGTAACTGTATGTTTAACTGTAAACATATTCTTTTCAGATCATGAGAGGGTCTATAGCAATATTTCTGTAAGGTTACAGCTTTACAGCTGTTGTGGTTTTCTCTAAAACGTTTTGGAAAGACTGGAAGACACCTCACGATGGGATCTCATTAACCACATTGCCGGAAAGTTTTTCCTTGGCACATAATTTTGCATCTCCATTTCTGGTTTGACGCAAATTCAGAATGTAAAACACACACAGACAAAGCCAGCCAGCAACCTGACAACTGAAAACATTACCGTTCCCCAGTTTTCAGTTGTTGAGGTTGGCTGGCTGGCAATTTTATTATGCAAGGAAGAAGGAACCAAAGGCCAGGGGGCTGCAAATTGCTCCCTCCAAGAAGAAAAACAAAACAAGGTCAACTAGTTGACCATTGGCAGCCATTTTGGTGACCTTGACCTTGCCCCACAATGCCCATTTTCCAACTCGTCCTAGATTTTGGCCATATCATGATACCTCGAAAATTTCATGTTGATAGCTCAAGCCGTTCATGAGAAATCTTGTTTAGCCACACATAGAGCCAGCCAGCCAACCTCACAACTGAAAACATCACCACTCCACTCGCATCGCATCGTGGGTGGTAGAAGCACTGGGAAAATTTCATTTAGGTACTTTCCACTAGGCTAAAGGGTAAAATATTCAGCCAAAATTCTCACCAGACTTTTTTATCAAGGGTTTCTCAACCAAAGAGCTGTATCTCATTTACTTTCTGAGATGTTTAAATTTCAATTATGCACCTTTTGCACCAAAAATGAAAATATGACCTTCAAAAACAGGTCAAGGTCTTTTATATTTGATACAAGTACTTGGTTTACCCTAGGGTACCTTCCTGTATATCATCAAGATCTAAGAAAAAAGTGCAAATAATAATAATAATAATAATAATAATAATAATACCAAGACAATAAGCTTCGCCATATATAAGAGAAACACAACTAGTAAATTATTTACTTATTGTGTAGCAGTAATAAGGAAACTTCACCGTAACTATTTATGGTATAAACGGTATGGAATTCTTGCATCATAAACAAGTCTGTGACCTTGAAAAGTAGTTCAAGGTCATTCATATTGGGAACATGTATTTTGATCAATTATCCTAAGGCAGATTCTTGTATAATATCAACAAGATTTGAAGACAAAGATGTGGAAGAACGCATAAGTAAATTTTACATTTGTCTCAATAACTGCCTAATTGTATGCTCAATTGCAAACATATTCATTTCAGATAATAAGAGGGACCACAGTTATGTTTCTGTAAAGTTACAGCTTTTCAGGTTTCGGGGTTTCTCTAAAATGTGCGACAAAGAAAACACTGAACAGATTTGAATTCGGTACTTTCCACTAGACTAAATGGCAAAATATTCAGCCAAAATTCTCAGCATTTTTTTCTTATCATGGGATTTTCAACCATATAGTCGTATCTCAGTTAGTTTCTGAGATATTTCATTTTCAATTGAGCAGTTTTTGCGCCAATAATGAGTATATGACCCTAAAAAAATAGTCCAAAGCCATTTATATTTGGCACAAGTACTTGGGTTACCCTAGGATACCTTCCTGTATAATATCATCAAGATTAAGAAAAAAAGAGTGCAAATAAAAATATTAATACGGAAACAGTAAGCTTCGCCATCTATATGGTGAAGCTTAATAAGAGGATTCTACTGGAAACAATTACCCAGTGAAGCACAAGTACAAAATATACAAGACAATGAATATTGGCATATTGATGTGGATGACTCAGTTACTTTACGTGGATTAAAAAAAAATAATGGGGAAAAGATGGGGTGGATAAAGAAACAATGGGATTAAAGGTTAATATATCTATTATGTAATCAGCCATCTAACATACTCAGTTCCTGCTATGTAATCTCGTCTCTGTATCATTTTTCACACTTACAACTTCCGTATCCATTACCCAGTTCATAACTCCTTGTAAGCCTCATCACCACTTTCTGCTTATTCTCTTACTTACTTGACAAAACTTCGTACTTGTATAATTGCTAGTCTGTGCTAATGTAATTAAGTATTTACTTGTCTATATGCGAAATTCATCCCAGTGTTATAATGCTTTGTAGCCAAGTTCCTTTCCATCAGTTCTACAGTGTGCTGCCAGAAAAGTTTCTTGCATCTTCCTGTTACTAACGAAAGACCTTGTCCCCTTCTTTGCTGACTAATTTCTTACGTTCCTGGAAAATCTCTCTCTCTCTCTCTCTCTCTCTCTCTCTCTCTCTCTCTCTCTCTCTCTCTCTCTCTCTCTCTCTCTCTCTCTCTCTCCAAAGCATCGTTATAAATAAAAAAGAAGTAAGGTTTTCACAAGAGAATCATCGGTCATAGAAATAATTATGGGAGTGATGACCAGAGAGGTGTATCGGTAGATTTATAATGACTATGATTTGAGACTGACCTGGCGGAGAGGAGAGGAGAATGATAAGCAATAAGTGTGAGGAAGATAAGGATAATGAGACCAAGGCAGTACAAGAAAATGATATAGAAGGAGGATGTGAAGAAGCAGAAGTGAAGATGAAATGAAGATCAAGAGGCAGGACAAAAAGACAGGAGAATAAGGTATACGGAGACAGAATATATAATAGGTTTTGATATGACCAAGATAATAAGTGTTTAGAAGTAATAAATCTATACAGAAACCCAGTGTACCACACGCACGCCAAAGCGACACTAAAATAATAAGTCTGATACGTATCATGGTAGAGTGAAGGATGGAAGAATAGTCGGAGACAGTGGTGCCGTCCACGGTCGTAAAATCCCAACTTTATAAGGACAGATCAGGACAGAGATCCATAAAAAAGAGTGATCTATGAGACAGAACTGGGTAAGTCAGGTTGGAGGGATGAGAGGGGTGATTTTGGTGACAGTGGTTTGTGAGAGGGAACTTATATTTAACTGAGTAAGGAATGAAGGGTGAAAACAATGTTGAACTAGAATGCACTTAGAGAGCCCGTATCTCCACCAATGCCACCGCAATTAAAAAGGATCCGGATCCGGATCTGTGGAGATAGGATACGGATTCGGATATGGGTCGGCCCCCAAATTTAATCACTTCTTCCTTGGCCCATGACCCACCCACCCTCAAAATTTCATTGAAGTTCATTGAGAACTTTTGGAGATATCGTCTGCACAAACAGACAGACAGATAAACAAATGTGAGTTCGTAGCCTCGTCCAACTTCGTTGGTGGAGGTAACGACATGGACAAGTGACTTCCTGTACAAACAGATGCTTCTTTTGTCCCCTGCATTTTCCAGTAATAGTTCTCATCTTTCATACTATTGTTTCATTTCTCCCATTATAACTTCCATAAATCAACTCATTATCGGAAACGCAGCCAAGAGTCATTATAATCTCAATCTTTGCGTGCATAATTATCAAGGAACACTCAGAGCATATGAGGTGGGGTGAAAAAATACAAACAATAATTATTTAACCTTGTTTACCTTTGATATCAGATTTTTTAACTTTTGAGCTAATATTTACCTTCCCATGATCCTCATGTTTAGCAAATATTCTTCTCCCTCTTTGGAATAAAGTGACCCGAGCCAGAAAAAACTCTAAATTTCATTTCTCTGATATTTTCCAACCTCTTTTGACCTGTTCATCTGTCTTCTAAACCAACACACAAACTACATCGCTTAAAGCTGCTTTCTTTCATTCTTTCTTTCTTTGATTTTCCTATCCTTGAAATACCTTATAGAGGGACTGGTATTCCTTTCTCAGCGTCATCATTCTTCCTAGTAGTCCGTTCTACAATCTGCAGATTTCATAAGTTCTCTACCATTCAGAAGCACATTTTTGTTCAAGTTAATGCACCTTTGGGATACTGTGCTCCTCATATTCATATTAATTTCGTTTACTCTCCTTTCTTACCCCGAACCTCCTTTGTTCCTCCCAGTCACTCTTTCCAGCCTTGTACCATCTTCCGCTCCCTCACATTAACGCCCTTCCTTCTCTCTCTTTCTCTCCATCTTTCTTTCCTCTCCACCCTGCCACCAGCCATACAATATATCAGAGCCTTCACGCGAGACCCAGGGAGAGAAGGCACGGTTGGCTGATGCCAGATGAATAGGTCGTTTGGTGACGGCAGAGGAAAGGGAAATTATTGACTGGAAAAAAGTGTGTAAATGAATAAATAAAATGGAACGGAAGCAGTATATTATTGCTGTAAGACATATTGTATTGTGTACGGAAAAAAAAATGGTTATAAAAAGAAGAAAAACAAACACAGATAAGTATCAAATCCATGTGCCGGCTAAACAAAAAATAACTCAGACCACAAATAAATGCAGTGAATATTAGTGGATCTGAAGCTGCTACGAGAGTGTTACGAGGTTGACTGTTCACAAGAGTAACTGGTATTTTCACAAGAGTAACTGGTATTTTGCTGTGTCTGTTACTTCTGGTGGTGCGTGTTTCAGTATTAATGATTAGTGGGTAGTATATAATTTGCTTTGTAGTAAAATAACAGTTAACTATTTTTTCAATTAGTGTTCACCAAAATTATAAAGCTTTGCTTAGGTTTTCGTATCGAGTTAACTAATCCAATGGGGTGGCTTGACGAAATAATGACTGTAATTGCAGGTCATTTGTCAAGACAGCCTACGATAACATTTCACACTTGTCTGTCATAAGCCATCGCTGTCATTATCATTCTCCCTCGTTACGACTACATTTGTGGCTGTTTGATCCAGTGGTGCTGTGACGGACTACCACTAGCAGCTGATAAATAAAGCGTGCCACGCCGAGGACTCCTATACAAACAGGACCTGCCCACTGACGTGTGTTGATGTAGTAAATGCATGCAGAAAAGTGTGCCAGGTTTGATTCCGTCTTATTTTATGCATGGAAAAAGAAACCAAAGTTTAGCAGCAGCAAGCTTGATCCCTCTTAGAGAGAGAGAGAGAGAGAAAAAAAAAAAAAGTGAAATGCTAAATTCGTTCAAGATGCCTGGACTCAAAACGTTTCAAAGATTGAAGGTAATAGGTAGAAGGAAATACAGACTGATGGAGTCAGTTCCAAACTTGATCTGTTGCATACATGAAGAACTGAGAATATCGAGTAACTCTTGCATTAGAGAGTTGGGCAAAAAAGTGGTGAGAGTCTGGTGACCAACGGGTGACCTGCCAGCTGTAATGGGAGAGGGATGCAAGCAGACAATTCAAAAGAGCAATGACCATTGAAGAACGATAGAGAAGGGATAAAGATTCAACTGTGCGCGAAGAAAAAAGTCTGCTGACATGTGGATTTCTCATACAATTGAACAATCATCTTGGATACTGAGTAAAAAATTTTACATTTTCAGTACAGTAATTATATGTCTTATATGAACTAATTAATTTATAGGAGAAATTACTGTGGTTTCACACTTCTGCTGATGCTGGTGTACTTAGGTATTACATTCTATCAGAGGTCAGATAATTTAATTCAACCATGGATAATACATACTACACAATAGGTTATGTGATTTTTGTTAGCGTCTATCTTACTCGATTTGACTTTGAATTGAATGTGATGCCAATTAGCCAATGATGCACATGTAACAGCTGAATGTAACTTCAACGATACTCTGGCACGTGTTTACAAATGAACGACAAAAGATTCTCTCTCTCTCTCTCTCTCTCTCTCTCTCTCTCTCTCTCTCTCACACACACACACACACACACATACATAAGCACTTTCGTCCATCGTTACTGCCTCTTTCACACTTTCCTCACCGAAAATCTTCACCTCCTTTGCCACTCCAGGTTCTCATATACGCGTAAATCTGCTTCTCTCCCTTCTCTACAGCTCGTCTTTGCTCAGATCTTCCCCTCTCCCCTCCTCCCTACCACCGCACCTCTCTCCCATCATCCCAGGCAATTTTGCTTATGTGTGACCGCCCTCTTCGTTTTCGGAATCAAAGAAGAAAATTAATCGGAGAAAAGACAGAGAAATTTAGGGGAAGATGGGGAGAAATGATATGGATGGGACGAGGAAAAAAGGAGACTGAGAGAAAGAGAAAGGAAACAGAAACTAGGTAAGCCAGGTGCATGTGACGAAGGACGGACAAAAATGAATAACGTAAAGAATGCTGGAACAGCGTTGATTATGGAATGACATGTCGTTGAGGGAAAGAAAATTCAGAGTACCTGAAAATACCTGTAAGTTTAGAAGTTGAATGAGCTGGTTTATATATATATATATATATATATATATATATATATATATATATATCATTTATTTATTTATTATCCGAGCAAGAAAGTACCAAAGGGTGAGCCGCGAAACAGTTCCTTCCAAGAAAAAAAATAAAAAATACAAAAGAGAGCCAAATTCAACATCCTTTCATATCGAGATGCCTGGACACACTGCATTTGAAAGACTGGAGATCATAGGAAGTACGAAATACAGACAGAGAGAGACAGTTCCACAGTTGACCTGTTGCATAAATGAAGGACTGGGAGTAACGGTTAACCCTTGCATTAGAGAGTTGGACAGAAAAGGGATGAGAGTTTGTTGCTAGACGGGTGCTATGAGCCCATCGTAGAGGTGGAGGGATGCAAGCAGACAGTTCAGAGGGTCAGTGACCATTGAAGTAGCGATAGAAAAGAGATAAAGAGGCAACAGTGCGGCGATGAGACAGAGGTTGAAGGGAGCCAGTAAGAGAAGGAGAGTAATAAGACGATAAGCCTTTGACTCCACACTATTGAGAAGAGCTGTATGTGAGGAGCCTCCCCACACATGAGAGCTGTATTCTAAACGGGGGTGAATAAAACCCGTGTATAAAGTCAACAACTGTGCAGGGGTAAAGAAGGCACGGAGTCGGCTTAGCACACCTAATCGTTTGGAAGCAGATTTTTCAAGAGATGCAATATGATCTTTCCAAGATAAGGCCCGAGTGAATGAAACCCCAAGCATGTTCATGGATGATGCAGGATTGAGCTGGATATTATTAAACATTAGTGGATACTGCTGTGGAAGATTTTGACGGGTTGATAGGTGTAAAAACTGTGTCTTTGATGGATTAAAAACAAGAATATTTTTACCCCAGTCAGAGATACGAGCCAGCTCAGACATTAAGTGTGCCATAGCCTCATCCCTTGTTTGTTGAAGTAACTGCTGAGGTGGACGTTGCGGAAAACCGAGTAGAGAGGTGAAGGGTGGAATCATCAGCGTACGAGTAGATAGGGTTAGATGTACAGCTTAGAAGATCATTGATAAATAAAAGGAAGAGAGTTGGTGATAGGACAGAGCCCTGAGGAACACCACTGTTGATAAATCTAGAAGAAGAGCGATGACCGTCTACAACAGCAGCTATAGAACGACCAGAAAGGAAGCTATAGATGAAGGCACAGATAGAAGGATAGAAACCGTAAGTGGGCAGTTTGGAAATTAGAGATTTAAGCCAGACTCGATCGAAAGCCTTTGACTTGTCAAGTGTAATGGCAAAGTTATCGCCAAAGTCCCGAAAGGAGGATCACCAGGAGTCTGAAAGGTAGGTGGGAAGATCGCCAGAGGATCGTCCCTGATGGAACCCATACTGACGATCAGAATGAAGGTTGTGATAGGAAAGATGCTTTAAAATTTTTCTGTTAAGAATAGACTCGATAACTTTGAGACACAGGATGTTAAAGCAATTGGACGATAGTTGGAGGGTTGGGAATTGTCACCTTTCTTTTGGGTGGCTGAATGAGAGCAAACTTCGAGCAATAAGGAAAGGTACAAGTTGAAAGACAAAGGCGAAAGAGTTTACCCAGGCAGGGTGTAAGCACAGAAGCACAGTACTTGAGGACAACAGGAGGGACCCCATCCGGCCCATATGCCTTCTTAGTACTGAGGCCAGTGATGGCAGAAAATACATCAACTGAAGAAATTTTAATGTCAGCCATGAGGAAGTCAGAGAGGGGTAGTGATGGAGGAACAGCACCAGAATCGTCTAAGGTGGAATTGGAGGAGAAAGTCTGTGCGAAGAGATCTGTTTTATCAGTAGAAGAAATAGCTACAGAACCATCAGAGTAGAAAAGAGGAGGAAGGATGATGAGGTAAAGTTGTTAGAAAGATTTTTGGCAAGGTGCCAGAAGGAGCGGGAAGAATACGAGTTGGAGAGTTGAGAGCATTTAGTATGGATGAAATTATTTTTAGTAGAGCGAAGAACAGACTTAGCACGATTCCGGGCAGAAACGTAAAGATGATGTGATTCAGTGGTGGGTTGGCTCCGGTACCTTTTGTAGGCCCTGTCCTTGTTGCGGACAGCATTAGAACAAGCGTGATTAAACCAAGGCTTTCTTGCGTTAGTCAAAGGGTATGAGAAAGGAATGTATGCTTCCATGACCGAGAGAATAACCTCCGTAATGCGCAAGGCACACTCAGATGGCTCCCGGCCACGGAAGCAATAATCATTCCAGGGAAAATCAAAGTAGTACTGCCTGAGGGCCTCCCAGTCCGCGGCTCCAAAATGCCACAGACGACGTTTCCCTGGAGGGTCCACAGGCCGTACCGGAGTGATAGGACAGGTTAAGGTAATAAGGTTGTGATCGGAGGAGCCCAACGGAGAGAAAAGATTAACAGAGTAAGCAGAAGGATTAGTTGTGAGGAAGAGGTGGAGGGTGGATAAAAATTTTGCTGATTCTTTATACCGAATTCATTTCAATGAAAAGAAAATAAGATATTCAGATAGAACTCTCTCTTTAAGAACATAAACTGGTTATTCTTCATGCCCTCCCCTCTTACCACCACCTTCTTTTTCTCTAACCTCCTCTCTCGTACCATTTCTCCCCCTCTCCCCTACGTCTCCCTACCACCCTGTCTTTCCCAATGGTGTTCACCCTAGCTACCCCCCCGTGACTTCTAGCCAATTTGCAGTAAAAAAGAATTATCTGAAATCCGTAGACCGACTTGTGCCGACTAAAGAAAAGGCAGCAGTTTTGCACCTTCATTATTGCTTATAAACTTGTTAAGGATCAGGAAGACGAAAAGATGGAAATAACGTATGAAAATTGTTTAAAGAAGAGTATTTTCTATCCAACACTGGAGACTGAAATTTAGACAAGTAAACATGAAAACCTGGGGGCGGAGGGAGAAAAGAAATCCATGAAGGGACACAATCTGCTATGGAGAGTACTACGACTATCTGGGCAAATTTTGTCTCCGCCTTACTGTTTTAGTTTTTGCTTGTAGTTCGCCAAGTACTGATTCGGTATCATAGATGGGGATTTGTCAAACTGAGAAAACGATGACTAATTGAAAGGCACAAGGAACTTACTATCTCGAATGAATTAGGAAGTATTATGTGAGGACCTAACTAATAAGACATAAGATCATGATATACTCGTACATGGTAATGAATTTTCGATAATTTATGTGAATGAAACTGATGCTTTACGAGAAAACAAAATGAATGCGGAATTAAGGGAAGAGGGTGGAATTAGGCTACAGTTTAACTTTCCTATTGTTTAAATCAGGCATCTTGCAGCGCCAGTTCCTCTGCTGCTGCCTCATCTGTGTAACTCTCATAATGACTTATTCCTTGCCTGTCTCTTCCTCAGCTGATCTCCATCTGATGATTTCCTCTCTGGTTACTGCTAAATCTCTTTCTTCCTCGATTCATACTCTTGCCTAGGTATGTTCAAGCCAGTGGTGTTATGATACAAAAGGTACTTCTCCAAATCTGCATTCATTTAGTGTCTATGCATTCTAATGATCTGCAGCGAGGTTCCTCTCCATTGTTATTAAATGGACTCACAAAAATACTTTTTTGTTCTATCCTTGAACTAACAAAATCTCCCTCTCTCTCTCTCTCTCTCTCTCTCTCTCTCTCTCTCTCTCGTTGTTGTGGGTGTGCAAGAATAATGGTTACTGGGGATATTATTCTTCACTGCAAGGAATAAAGGACTGATAATGAGGGACGCTTGTCGGCTCTTTATGTGAATGAGTTGGCGGAGAGTATAGCAGAATAATAAACAACAATGAGAGTGGGGAAGATGTAGGTAATGAAGCCAAGGAAAAACAAGAAAACGAGAGAGAAGAGGAGAGTCAAAGGAGAAGGAAGATTCACAGGAGGAGAAAAAAGATAAAGGAGAGTGTTGTTTACGGAAAAGAAGGGCACTGAATAAAAATGTGAGGACGTGCAATGAAAGGCTGTATGTCTTTACGGGAGCCAAATACACCAAAAGCACTCAAAAGCGAAGGCAGAAAACATCACGGCCTGAAATGTATTATGGTGGCGCTCGCGATTGAAAAATGATCAATAGCTGTGCTTTGGTCTGCCTTAAATTCCCAGAGTTCTCGAGAATAGATCAGGACAGAGATCCATAAAACTACAGTGATTTGTGAGAAGGAA
This sequence comes from Coenobita brevimanus, assembly GCF_032717465.1. Lineage (NCBI taxonomy): Eukaryota > Metazoa > Arthropoda > Malacostraca > Decapoda > Coenobitidae > Coenobita > Coenobita brevimanus. The sequence goes on from NC_137041.1 coordinate 30,002,026, forward strand.
ATGGAAAGAGAAGGACAAGTGACTTCCTCCCAGTACTACTCTGTTAACAGTTAAAATACTCTCTCTCTCTCTCTCTCTCTCTCTCTCTCTCTCTCTCTCTCTCTCTCTCAAGCTTTGTTATGGGTGCTCGAAAAATAGAGGATGCAGGAAAAATTACACTTCTCTATAAGCCACAGTAGAACAATTGTTCGTGGTAGGTTGTCATCAGAATGATGAAGACAATGTTTTGAGACTTTGTTGGCGGAAAGGATAGGAGAATGATAAAAAACAACGAGTGTTAAGAGAAGGAAGATAATATCACCCAGGACAAGGAAAAAAAAATGAAGCAGGAGGAAGGTGGAGACCAAAAACAAAGATGGAAGGATGGCTGTGATACAGGAGGCAAAACAGATGAGGAAGAGGTGTGCTGGACTAAAGGTCAATGTACAAAAATAAAAGAACACAGAGAGGGACTAGATCTTTACGAAAACCCTATATTCCAAAAGCACATAGAGCAGCAGTAGAAGCATCAGATCACTGAACAGTTCAGGCCCTTAGGGAGCCATTAGGGAGGTTTTGTGCAGATACGTCCACAAACATGAAATCTGGCACAGATGTAGATCAGAACAACCTATATTAATCTTTGGAGGGCGCCAAAGCAGGCGCTCATTGGGGTCGCCATATTGGCGAATCCAAAATGGCCGCCAGTCTCTATTTGATTTTGTTGTAACTTCATAATCAATAGTCATGAATCACGTGCGAAGGCTGTTTTTATAGGTTTTTGACCTCAGTGACTCCAAATCTGAACTGGTTTGACATAGAAAATGCTATTTGGCCAATTTAGTGGTCAAACTATTCCCAGGGACATATTCAAGGGAAAAAGGGTGGAGGTTCAGGGGTCTAGTTTGGACATGAGACTTTTTTTCTTTTCTTTTTTTTCAGGCCAACCAATAAGTATATTGCACTGCTTGGTGGTGTAAGGTATACTGAACACATAAAAATTACAGAAATATGTCTTTACAATGTTCATACAGGTGGTCTTGTCTAACGGTGCGTTACTCACATGTCAGTGGCCTGTATGACTATATGTGTCCAGTGAATATGATATGTGATTGGGATTATATAATATTCCATATTCTCAGGTGTGTTTGTCTTAACTGGTAAGATCAGTGATCGTCAGTTACAAGATTATAGAGAAGTAATAGCTGTATTCGTGGTGGTGGTGGTGGTGGTGGTGGTGGTGGTGGTGGTGGTGGTGGTGATGATGATGATGATGATGATGAAGGCCGGCATGTAAGTTGTACCTGCGATATTGTGTCAGTGTTGGATATACCTTTGTTGTCTGTGTCAGTCGAATAAAGGTAAAAAGTTGAAAAAACCAAAGGAACAGGTACTTGCAACACTAGAAAGAGAACTAATAGCTTTGAAAAAATCAATGCTGCACCTTCGCGTATTACAATCCCTTTTGATCAACTAAATGATGGATCAGGTATAGCAGTAACACTCGGATCACACAATGCTAAGTGTCAAAAATCTTGCTGGGGTTACTGTAGTAGTTCTTGTGTGATGAGACTGCATCAAAAGGAAGAGGCCAGTGCACAGAGGTCACCCAAAAAAAACCAATCAGCTGGGACAGTACATGGAAGGGGTCGTGATGTCAAATGCTGCATTATCTGTGAGGGAGATGACCACAGCAATTTACGCAAGATGACAACTGGTAACGTTGATTCCAGTATGAAAAGATGGGTAAAGTTGAATAATAATTTTCAGTTATTCGGTAAACTGATTGCACAAGCCGCTGATGCCCATTCTGATGATACTTATGTCATGTCAAATGCTATTTTCATCTGCGAGACTAAGCGCATGCTGCAAATTGTCGAGCATCCACAGGACCTCCTTCACCTCTTTTGATCCAGCTGCACAACACAAATAGTAGCCCTTGTTGAGGATTCAGAATCAGTATTTAAGCCATCAGCACTTCGACAGATGTGTCGAACAGTGATGGAAAAACAAGTCCCTGTCATGATACCTGGAAACCTCATTCAACACGGTTTGGAAAATTCATTCTCAGTCTTCTTCCTGAATGGACAGAGTTTTCACAGGGGAAATAAATCTACATTTCTAATGATAGAAAGGTCGCTAACCTGCTTGCCAAAGCACATGATTTCCAGATTGGTCAAAATGATGCTGTTACTGATTGTTGTCCTAGACATGGCAGCTGTTGTTCATATGGTGAGGCCCATGTCAGTAGACATTTTCTGAGTATGTTACACAAGATGCCATTCCTGGAGTCGCAGATAACCCCAGTAGTTGAACGAATTGATTTCGTATGGGGTAACTACCCAGATAACAGCCTCAAATCCCTTGCATATCAGCTCCGTGGCACAGGTACACTGTGTAAGATAGGAGATGGCCACACACGAATCCCAAATCATGACTGGAACAGTGATTCCTCAAAACCAAGAATAACAAAAAAGGGGTTATTCCTTTTCCTCAATGAGGATTTTGTCAAGAAATGTCTGGAGGGATATTCGTTCTTCGTACCAAATTGGACAGTGTTCTTTCCAACAAACCGTGTGACGTATCAGCTTTCCAGCCCTGCAACCACTCTGAAGCAGATACAAGGATATTCCTTCATCTGGTACATGCTGCAGCAAAGAGCCATGAGATAGCCTGTGTTCGTAACTTCGATAGTGATGTGGTCGTTCCTGCCATTCGCTTCTTCTCCATACTTTGTCTCGCAAAGTTGTGGGTCTGTTTCGATAGTGGGAAAAAATTCTGCGATATTTCCATTCATGATAATTGTCTCCTTCCAACTTGGACCTTCAAGGTCTTTGGCATTGCCACTTTTCATGCCATCACAGGATGTGAACAACATCACATTTCTTTGGACGTAGCAAGAAGACTGACTGGTCATCTTGGCAAAACACATCAGGACTCACAGAAACACTGATTGCACTAGCCAATAACCGAAAACTCTTCAGCCTCTAGTCTCTCTACATGCAGAAGCTGGAACGATTTGAGGTTATTATGTACAGTAAGGGATGTGGTTTGGCTAAGGTCAGTGAAGCCAGACATAGTCCTTTTACAAGTGCTAAAAAAACCTTGGAGAAAATACCTCCCACTCAAGCAGCCTTGTTTGAGCACATCAAGAGGACAGTGCTTCAGGCAAGCTTTCACTGCAATCCAGCAACTTCAGTTCGCCAAGAAATCCTTGACTTCAGAGGATGGGGGTGGCAAAAGGAAGACAATGGTATCCGGTTACCATACTGGACAATAATCGAAGATAGTAGTAAAGCATGTTCCATCCCGTTGCGTTGCGGCTGTAAAAGATCATGAACAGGAAACTGTAAATGCAGTAGAATTGGAGTTCTCTTCATGGGTTATGCATATGTGAAGGTGGATGTGTGAACATTGACGATACCTAGATCAGTTTGATTAAACCTTGCCACAGAGATGTTGAACCTAGACTAGAAATCTGTAAGCTTGTGTTTCCTTGTTTATGTTTCCTTCTCAGTTGTAAACTTATTCATGATGTAAATTGACCTTAAAAAATAAATTTAATTTTGGATAAGACATGCTTTGAACCACTAAATTTACGGAATGGCGTTTTCAGTGTCAAAACAGTGTTCAGATTTAGAACACTTCAGGTTATAACCCTATGAAACGAGCCTTCACGGATGATCCTTTGACTACTGGTTATGAAGTTAACACAGAATCAAAATAATACCGACTGGCGGCCATTTTGGATTCGTCGATATGGCGACCCCAATGAGCACCTGATTTGGCGCCGTCCAAAACTGAATTTAGTATGTTGTGCTCTACATCTGTGCTAAATTTCATGCTTGTAATCACATCTGCACAATATCTCCCCTAAAGGCCTGGACTAAAATTTTTCATGGGCGTTATGCAGATTGGAAGAATTGTTGCTGGCAGCGCTACGGTCGACGGTCGTAAATTTCTTGACTTTTTGAGAATGCATTAGGAGAGAGATCCATAAAATAAAGAATGATGTATGTGAGGGCACGTTGCAGAGAGTTGTTAGACTGGTGAGAGGGATATGTGAGGGGGACGATTACGAAACAGCGTAGGAAAAAGTGCAGCGTAATAAGGATACTGGATGAAAAGGATACTTTTTACCTTTTTAAGAAATTATGTCGGTTGAGAGGGATGGTAAAATTTGATATTACAAGGAAGATGTTGCTGATGGTGCCGTCAAACAAAGATAGGAAGCACAAAATCCTTCTTTTTCTCTTAGTTTGACAAAGAATTATTGAAAATTTCATAACAATTATTTTAAAGTATTTTGTGTTTAACATTCCCTCCTCACCCAACGGCCATAACATCAGAGTGGAAAGAAAGTTACGTATGATAGCGTATAGTATTAAGCAAGTTATTGTTGTTGAAATTTATCTTTAAAATTAGAAATTACCGATGAAGATGCCGTTGCCACTTAATTACCAGTGTTCTATCAATTCATCCTCTCATCTTACCCATCGGGCCAGGGTCTCTCTTTCGGCCTTCCCTCTGTAAGTCTTCCCGCGATCTTTTTTTTTTGTGTGTGTGTGTGTTTTTTTTTGTTTCCTTCTTTTCATCTCTTTTTGTACATTATCTCCTTTAAATGTCCTACACCTCAGTACAATGATCCGTCATACTTCCTTAACGGCGCACAGATTTCTCCCGTGTATGACATTTAGCGCCTTAACTGCTCAACTTTGTGTTTTCCAGTAACAATGCTCTTGCTTCCCACCACTTCTCTGCCACTCTCATCTTTAACACCATGACTCAATTTCATCATCAAATATCCAGCCGAAAGTCAATACTAACTGCATCTTGGCGTACATGATCTATATGGAAACACTCGAGATATTTGTAATTTGATGAAGAAAGCAGAAGCACTGGTCAGCTTCGATTTTAACTTCTTGAACGTCCAAGCTAATGTGTGCTTTCTCATTATTTTCACTATTTCCGGATTATTTCTCGCCCTCTTTGTGTTCTATGTTTTGGTTTACGCCTTTCCTGTTACCTTCTTAGCTCTGGGAATCATGGAATACAGATTGTTACCACATATTTTTGCACAGTCATGGGAGGCCACAGTGCACTCTCTCTCTCTCTCTCTCTCTCTCTCTCTCTCTCTAGCTTTGTTGTAAGTGCTCGAGAATTAGACGATACAGGGAAACTTAATTTCGCTTAAAGGCACAATGGAGCAATTGTTTGTGGTAGGTTGTAGTCAGAATGATGACAATGTTTTGAGACTTTGTTGGCGGAACGGATAGAAGTATTTAGAGGAGGAAGATAATGACACTATGAAAATACAAAAAAATGAAACATGAAGAAGGTGGAGATCAGAAACAAAGGTAGATGGATGAGTAAGATGCAGGAGACAAAAGCAGATGAGGGTGATGTGTGCAGGACTAAAGGCCAATGTGTAAAAATAAGAGGACGAACGAACAGGGGCAATAAATCTACAAAATCCTATGCACAGTGCGAAAGGCACACCAAAGCGACAGTAAAAGCATAAGATCATTAAATTGTTTACTGGTGGCGTGCAGGTTGGAAGAATGGTTCCTGGCAGCGCAACGGTCGTCGGTAGTAAATTCCTTGACTTTTTGAGAATCGATTAGGACAGAGACACATAAAACAAAGAATGGAGTATGAGAGGGGCAGGTTGGAGAGAGGTGTGAGACTGGTGGGAGGGATATGTGGGGGGAACTACTGAGACATAGTTTAGGAAAAAGTGAAGCGTAAGAAGGATTCTGGATGAGAAGGACGCGAGAAAATCTGTATGAAATTATATTGAAGAGGGGATGGTAAAAATCGTTAATATAAGAACGATGTTGCCTAAGGGTCCGTAAAGCAAAGACAGGAAGCGCAAAATCTATTTTTTTCTTAATCTGACAGTAAATGAGGGAATATCTGATACCTTAAAAAAAAATCAATTTAAGGTTAACATTCCTTTCTCCTTCAACAGCTATAAACTCAGAACGGAAAGAAACTTGCGTAAGATAATACACTGTATTAAGCCAGTTATCATTGCTAAAATCTATCTTTAAAATTAGAAATTGCCAATGAAGATGCCGTTGCCACGTAATTACGAATATTCTGTCAATTCCTCCTCTCATCTTCCTCACCATTGGGCCAGGATCTCATTTTCTGCCATTCCTCTGTAAGTCTCCTCGTGATCTTTTTCTTTGTCTATTCTGTTTCTTTGTTTTCATTTCTTTTTGTACAGTATCTCTAAATGTTCAACACCTCACTACAATCGTCCGTCAAACTTCCTTAACTGGGGACAGTTTTCTCCCGTGTATGACTTTTAGTATCTTAACTGCTCTTCTCCTCTGTGCTTTCCAGTATCAATCCTCTTGCTTCCCACCACATCTCTACCACTCTCATCTTTACCACCATGACTCAATTTCATCATCACATATTTAGCCGGAAGCCAATACTAACTGCATCTTGCCGTGTATGATCTATATGGAAACACTCGAGATATTTGTAATGATATGAAAAAAATCACAAGCACTGGTCAGCTTCGATTTAAACTTCTTAAACGTCCAGGCTAATTTGTGTTTTCTTATTATATTCACAACAGTATTTCTGGACTATTTCTCGCCCTCTAAATTCTACATCATGGTTTACGCCTTACCTGTTACGTTCTTACATCTGGGAATCTTGGGGGACAAATTGTTACGATGTATTTTTGCAAGAGTTACCCGTTACTTCCAGTCCTTCATGTATGCAACAGGTCATCTCTGCAACTGTCTCCTTCTATCTGTTTTGCCTAGTGCCTACGATCTCCAGTCTTTCAAAAGCTGTGTCTCCAGGCATCTTAAAATGAATGGATCTTGAATTTGGCTCTCTGTTGTCTTTTTTGTGTGTGTGTGTTTTTCTTGGAGGGAGCAGTTTGCAGGCCATTGGCCCTTGGCTCCTTCTTCCTTTCATATATATATATATATATATATATATAGATAGATAGATAGATAGATAGATAGATAGATAGATATAGATAGATAGATAGATATAGATATAGATAGGTAGATAGATATGTGTGTGTGTGTGAGTTTACAGTATATATATATATATATATATATATATATATATATATATATATATATATATATATATATATATATAACTGCTTCTGTATTGTTCTGTACTTAGTTAATAAAACTATAATGTCCTTCTAAGAGTCCTATTATGTCATTTCATCACCTAATAAAGTGTCAAAAGCAGTCACACAAATGATTGTAATTAACAAACTTTTACCTCCAAACAAACAAACAGAATTGATTATGAAAACTTTTTTTTTATATTTTGTTTAATGTGTTTTCTTATTTCTTCGTCCTGTGCCATTCAGTTTCACGCAAACCGGCCACTTCGATCCAGTCCCTCTCTTTTGCACCGTTCTTCATCCAGCACTAGAACCTCCAGGTGTAGTCACATCCAGGGCATATACTGTATTTACAATTTGACTTGTTCCTTTCTTGACCAGTATAATAAAGTGGTGTTTATATGGTTTTCGTCAGCATGGTTTTGTTCAAAGCACGAGTATGTAACACATTAGTGGCAGTCTATTTTTCCGTTTTCTTTCCCCCTGTCACCTCTCTTCCCCTACATTTCCCTTCCTTACATGATCCATACGTCACACACCAAGATATGGAGCCTTTTCTCCCTTGAGCTTTTGTCGAAACTGATATACTGTATGGCTGGAGGCAGGGTGGAGAGGAGAGAAGGAAAAGGAAGATGGAGGGAGAGGTGAAGGAATTGAAGGTGGAATGACAAAGAAAGAAAACGACAGGGAGGAAAAGAAAAGATACCGAGTAAAGAAAGAGCGGAACACGAAATAAGACTATCGTTTAATTTTCTTACTATTTATTCAACAAACTAGCAGCTTCAGTTCCTGTGTTACTGTATCATCTATATAACTTCTTTTCACTTTCTTCTTGCGCGTTTCTTATCTAGTTGATTTCTACCCATAAGACTTCTTTGCTGTTAAGAGTAATTATCTTTCTTTCTCAGTCAATCTTTGTTAAACTATCTACCCCTCAGTACACCCATCTATCTAACTTTCTATATATCTACCTATCTATCTGCATATGTATCTGCCTTGTTTTGTAATCAATGTGCCAATTACAATGGACACAATCTCCATGAACAAAAACCTTCCCACATAAATATTATAGATGGAAACATTATTTTGAGACTTCCTGTAATCAATACTGTCGCACAAGAGCAATAACGGTATTACATATTACATCAACTGTACGAATATCCTTTCTAGCTGGGGCCTTCCCGTACACCAGCAGACTATTATAAATTCCCTTACCTATCCTTGCACACATCTATCATAAACCCCTCATTAATTCGAACGATTGCAGAAATAATGTGTGTGTGTGTGTGTGTGTGTGTGTGTGTGTGTGTGCAAAAAATGCCTGCTTCCACAATACTGTAACTGTTTGCATTGTACTCTTCAGCTTCATAAGCAAGAAATACCATATAAATATTTAATCGTTTCATTTCAGTTATAATGTTTCCTATTTGATTTACTTAATATGCTGGAGAAGTTATTTTGATGAACACTTTCCCTCGTTCTGATGCACTTCTTTATTACATTCCGTAAAACTGTAGGTTATTTTATTCAAGATTATAGAATTCTCATAATCTATCAGTTATATACAGATTGTCAGCAACTTTCTTACCGCGATCGTCTTTGAATTTAGTGTAAAGTTATTAGTTATGTATTAACAGAATGAATGTATTTTTAATGTACTTGGGCACGTGTTTAGGTAACAGAAGAATGCTCTCTCTCTCTCTCTCTCTCTCTCTCTCTCTCTCTCTATGCGCTTGCTCCTGTCTTTTGCCTCTTCACACTTTCCCCATCGAAAATATTCTTCTTTACAACTCTTCCTCTTCATGACGATCTTTCTCTCTTACAGTATCTTTGCTCAGCTCTCCCACGCTCCCCTCCTCCCTCCCAGCCTACCTCTCTTCCATCACCCCAACCGATCTCACTCTCTTGTGACCTCCCTTGTCGTTCTCGGAGGTGGAGTGGTAAAAAAATATCGGAGGGACGACTGAAAATTGGAGACGGAGAGGGGAAGTGTTGTGGATCGGAGGGGCAAAGAGGATTGTGAGAAATCGAACGGATGACGTCGTGGGAGTAGAAGGTGGAGAAGCCTGGTAAGGTTAAGGAAAGGGAATAGGAAAACAGGAAGAGATAGGCAGTGAACGGATAGGCCTTGTTCAGGAGAAAGCAGCAGGTGAGGAAAAGAAAATGTATAGAATAGCTTGAGTCTTGATCGGTTAACAAGTTAGTGACGAAATGTAGTTTTGTATCTAAAGAGGTGAATATGAGACGGACACTTGGTTACTGACGGAAATATGGAGGTTGTTATAGGAGAATAGGGTATGTAATTGTTAGCTGAGATGATAGATCCCACTAAAATCAAGTAAATTATCACACTGAAATTTATTTTTTCACTACATAATTTATCGGAATAGCCGATGTGCAATGATTTCATAGTAAGGAATTTAAAATATACAAACAAAAAGGCCCAAGCACAGAATGCCTCGCGTGTATCCACCAGCTGGTCAGAGTGCCGAATGTTTTACTTTATCTTGTGATATTAACTTTCGGCAGATTACTTTAAAAGTAGAATTACTTCGTTCCTGCCTAACCTTGAACATTTCCATTACTTTTGGTTCAAGTCAGACCAAAACTGTTTGAGGTGGCCTTTGAGTAAAACCTTGCCCTACGACTGATTGTTTTTAAAATCAAGTATCTTTATCCTTGCTTTAACATGAATTATTCCCCAGAGTATAGTCTGCCCTTAATGAAATGCGTTAAAGTTGACCTTAACATGTTACCTTGACACCTGATATACTGCTTTAAAAAATCAATGGGTCAACCTTTCATGTTATCATCAACTCTTCCACCAAGTTTGATCCAAATCAGGTTAAAACTATTTTAGTAGTGTTCTTTGCTCACAGACACGTAGGTTGAAAATTGACCTTGCTTTGTAACCTTTACCTTCAATTGATTGTTCTGAAAACTGATTCCCATCGTTCTTGCTTGACGTTTAATCCTGCCACCTGAACTGTTTCAAATCCAACAGAACTGAGTTGGCCTTGCTCTGTGACCTTTGACTTTGACATTTCTCTATGACCTTGCCCTTTGAATAATGGCTCTCAGTATCTAATGCTATTATTTTTGCCTGATCCTAAACCCTACAGAATCGGATAAAAACTGTTTACGGTGGCTTTACCCCACCACCTTCACATTTGAACTATCTTTCTGTTTATTTTTACACGGACTCTGAATTGTTGCCTCAAGTAATTTTAAAATAAGGATACAATTGTTTGAGATATTTTAGCAAACACTCACGGGTCGAACTTTGAACTTGTCCTGTGATCTTGACTTTTACTGATTGTTCTCAAAATTGAGTCACTTCATTTTTGCTTTTCCTGCAACCGTTCCACCGAATTTGGTGTAAATCAGATAAAAACTGTTGAAGTTGTCCTTGCCTTGTGACCTTGATTTTTGACCTACTGTCCATATAAAATAATGATAATAATAACAACAGTAGGTTTACTCGTTCCCTTATTCTCAATGACTTCGCCAAGACTGGCTAACACTGGAATAGAAACTGCTTAAATGATTCCTTTAAAAGTCACACATATCCGTCGAACTTTGCTCTTGCCCTTCTACCTTGACTTTTGACTGAATGCTCTCAATGTTGAACCACCTATTTCTTTTTTTTAATATCAGCCCTTTTCCCTACATTTGGTCAAAACTGGGCGAGAATAATTTAAGTTGGTTTTGCTAAGTGACTGTTTGACCTAGCCCTATGACCTCTACTTACTGACTGACCCCTAACATTTCCATCAAGTTTGGTTGAATCCGAAATACACTTTTTAGTCATTTTTCACACACACACACACACACACACACACACACACACACACACACACACACACACACACAAAACCAAATGAATCATAACACCAGATCTTGCCCTGCAAATGCGGGTATAATTGTCCTTCATTAGTTGTGCATATATACCGTGGGTTTACTTTCAGATATTAAGCTGATGCTACATACAGCAGGATGTTTCATTTCTTCAGGCTGCATTTTTAGTAACAACTACAAATCTGCAATTTTTTTCACGTGGCTTAAGGAAGTTAGTTCTTTCTACCATATTCCAGTGCAATTACCAAAGAGTATGAACTCCCTTGGGTGGAGGATGAGCAGATTTTTGCTGAAGAATAATGTTACCATTTATTTCAGTGAAAAGAGGTTGTCTTCTCTCATTAACAGTATAAACTGTGTGTTGGTATACTTATCTTGCTTCACTTCTGCCACTTTCACACCATCTTTTATCCAGTGCCACGCACAGGCAGGTTCTGGGACAGGAGCTGTACTTAAGACAAAGGTGGGGGGTTGACACCACACCCTCTGTCCATTACTTAACTTACTGAGGGAGAGAGGGAGATAGATAGATAGATAGATAGATAGATAGAGAGAAAGAGAGAGAGAGAGAGTCTAAGAGGGCACATTGTAACCATCAGGAATTCTAGTTCATTTGAGCCTTACCTTCGCGCACTTTTGCTTTCATAACTAACTTCCCTTCTCCTATCAGTACGCACCCTTCCCCCGCCTGCTGTACACCTCCCTACCATCCTACTTCTCCTTTAAGTGCCTTCCCTTGCTACCCTCTACTGACTCCTGGCCGTATATGGCAGTAAAAAAAAAAATAACATAAATAAGAAATAAAAACAGCCTAGCATCACTAGGACGACTTTTGCTGACCAGATAAAAGAGGGCAGTTTCTCGCGCCTAGTTCTAAACTTGTAAAGTTATGGAAGACGAGAAGATGTGTAGGCGTTTGATTAGAAGTATGGGATGAAGAGGAAGAGTATTTCCTTTTCATCAGTGGACACGGAAAATTAGACACGAATATTGAAAGTGCAGGGGAGATTTCTGCCATGGAGAGAAGTTCAGTTATATGTAAGATGTTTTTTCAAGTCTTTTGTTCTTCCTTTATATTATGTCACTGTCGGATGAAAAAAACGGGTAACTACTTGAACTGGGAAAAATACAAACTAAATTCACTGAAACATCACGGACGAAATGAACAGGAAACTAGTTGGCTATTTACTTATTGTGTAGCCACAATAAGGAAGCTTCGCTATGGGTGCATTTTACATTTATCTCAATAACTGGCTAACTGTGTGCTTAACTGTAACCAAATTCTTTTCAGATAATGAGGGAGTCCATATCAATATTTCTGTAAGGTTACAGCTTTGCAGCTGTTGTTGTTTTCTCTACAACGTTGTGCAAAGATTAGAAGCCATCTCACGATGGGATCTCACCAACCACATAGCCCGGAAAGTTTTTCCTTGGCACATAATTTTGCATCTCCATTTCTGGTTTGACGCAAATTCAGGATGTAAAACACACACAGACAAAGCCAGCCAGCAACCTGACAACTGAAAACATTACCGTTCCGCAATTTTCAGTTGTTGAGGTTGGCTGGCTGGCAATTTTATTATGCAAGGAAGAAAGAACCAAAGGCCAGGGGACTGCAAATTGCTCCCCGCAAGAAGAAAAACAAAACAAGCTCAGCTGGTTGACCACTGGTAGCCATTTTGGTACCTTGATCTTGCCCCAGAGTGCCCATTATCGAATTAGTCCAATATTTTGGTCATATCTTGATACCCGGAAAGTTTCATCTTAATAGCTCGAGCCGTTCATGAGATATCTTGTTTAGCCACACACAAACAAAGCCAGCCAGCCAACCTCACAACTGAAAACATTACCACTCCGCTCGCTTCGCAACACGGGTGGTAAAAACACTGGGTAAATTTGAATTTGGTACTTTCCACTAGAATGATGGGTAAAATATTGAGCCAAAATTCTAAGCAGACTTTTTTATCGTGGGATTCTCAACCAGAGAGCTGTATCTCAATTAGTTTCTGAGGTATTTCAATTTCAAATATGCATCTTTTGCACCAAAAATGAAAATATGACTTCTGGTTAGTACTTGGATGGGTGACCGCCTGGGAACACCAGATGCTGTTGGCATCCCTACGTGTCAAGTGGGGTTGGTGGAGGATTAGTGCCCCTCCCTGTAAAACAATTAACTCTAAGCCCTTGGCCACCCTGTCTGGGATACATGGCGCCTGGCAATGAATGAATGAAAATGATGACTTTCAAAAATAGGTCAAGGTCAATTATATTTGGCACAAGTACTTGGGTTACCCTAGGGTACCTTCCTGTATATCATCATCAAGATCTAAGAAAAAAGTGCAAATAAAAAATAATAATAATAATACCAAAACATTAAGCATCACCATATATAAGAGAAGCTCAACTGATTAACTATTTACTTATTGTGTAGCTACAATAAGGAAACTTCGCCATAACTATTTATGGTATAAAAGGTATGGAATTTTTCATCATAAACAAGTCTGTGACCTTGAAAAGTAGTTCGTCATTCATATTTGGAACATGTATTTATATCAATCATCCTAAAGCAGATTCTTGTGCACTATCAACAAGATTTGAAGACAAAGATGTGGAAGAACGCATAGGTATATTTTACATTTGTCTCAATAACTGGCTAATTGTATGCTCAATACCAACCATTTTCATTTCAGATAGTCACAGGGATCACAGTTATGTTTCTGTAAAGTTGCAGTTTTACAACTTTTAGGGTTTCTCTAAAACGTGAGACAAAGAAAACACTGAGCAGATTTGAATTCGGTACTTTCCACTAGACTAAATGGCAAAATATTCAGCCAAAATTCTCAGCATTGTTTTCTTATCATGGGATTTTCAACCAAATAGTCGTATCTCAGTTTCTGAGATATTTCATTTTCATATGAGCAATTTTTTCACTAATAATGAGTATATGACCTTCTAAAATCGTCCAGTGTCAATTACTGATTATTTGGCACAAGTACTTGGATTTCCCTGGGATACCTTCCTGTATAATATCATTAAGATTAAGAAAACTAGAGTGCAAATAAAAATATTAATACGGAAACAGTAAGCTTCGCCATTTATATGGTGAAGCTTAATAAGAGGATTCTACTGGAAACAATTAATCGGTGAAACACAAGTACAATATTTCCAAGACAATAAATATTGGCATATTGATGAGGATGACTCACTTACTTTACATGGATAAAAATAAATTATGGGGAAAAGATTGGGTGGATAAAGAAACAATGGGATTAAAAGTTAATATATTCATTATGTAATCAGCCGTCTAACATACTCAGTTCCTGCGATGTAGCCTCGTCTGTGTATCATTTTTTACACTTACATCTTCCTTATCCATTACCCAGTTCATAACTCCTTGTAAGCCTCATCACCACTTTCTGCTTATTCTCTTACTTACTTGACAACACTTCATACTTGTATAATTCCTAGTCTCTGCTGATGTAATTCATTATTTAGCTGTCTATATGAGAAATTCATCTACTGTAAGTGTTTTATGTATTATAATGTTTTGTAGCAAAGTTCCTTTCCATCAGTTCTACAGTGTGCTGCCAAAAAAGTTTCTTGGATATTCCTCTTACTAACTGAAGACCTTGTCCCCTTCTTTGCTGACTAATTTCTTACGTTCCTGGAAAATCTCTCTCTCTCTCTCTCTCTCTCTCTCTCTCTCTCTCTCTCTCTCTCTCTCCCGAAACCATTGTTAACGGTATAAATAAGAAGTAATGTTTACACAAGAAAATCACCGATGATAAAATGAATTATGGGAGTGATGACCAGAGAGGTGTATCGGTAGATTTACAGTATAATGATTGTGATTTGAGATTGATTTGAAGAGGAGAGGAGAGTGATCAGCAATAAGTGTGAGAAAGATAGGGATAATAAGACCAAGGCTCTCATTCAGCCAGTCCCAAGGAAGGGTGACCATTCCCAATCCTCTAACTATCGTCCAATTGCTTTAACACCCTGTATCTGAAAAGGTTTCGAGCCCATTCTTAATAGCAAAATTTTAAAGCATCTTTCCTATCACAACCTTCTTTCTGATCGTCAGTATGGGTTCCGTCAGGGACGCTCCTCCGGCGATCTTCTCAAGTACATTTCAGACTCCAGGTCATCCTCCTTTCGGGACTTTGGCGAAAGCTTTGCCATTGCACTTGACATCTCAAAGGCTATCGATCGAGTCTGGCATAAATCTTTAATTTCCCAACTGCCCTCGTAGGGTTTCTATCCTTCTGTGTCTTCATCTATAGCTTCCTTTCTGGTCGTTCTATAGCCGCTGTTGTAGACGGCCTTCGTTCTTCTCGTAGATCTATCAACAGTGGTGTTCCTCATGGCTCTGTCCTATCACCAACTCTCTTCCTTTTATTCATCAATGACCTTCTAAGCTGTACATCTAACCCTATCCACTCGTACGCTGATGACTCCATCTTTCGTCTTTCCATTCGGTTCCCATAACGTCCATCTCAGCAGTTACTTCAACAAACAAGTGATGAGGCTATGGCACACTAATGTCTGACTTGGCTCGTATCTCTGACTGGGGTAAAAATATTCTTGTTTTTAATGCATCAAAGACTCAGTTCTTACACTTATCAACCCGACATCTCTTCCACAGGTGTACCCACTATTGGTTAATAATATTCACCTTAATCATGCATCATCCTTGAACATGCTTGGGGTTTCATTCACTCGGGACTTATCTTGGAAAGATCATAATACATCTCCTGTAAAATCTGCTTCCAAGAGATTAGGTGTGTTAAGCCGACTCCGTTCCTTCTTTACCCCTGCATAATATTTGACTCTGTACACGGATTTTATCCTCCCTTTTGTAGAGTACAATTCTCATGTGTGGGGAGGTTCCCCACACATTAGCTCTTCTCAGTAGGGTGGAGTCAAAGGCTTTTCGTCTCGTTAACTCTCCTCCTCTTACTGACTCCCTTCAACTTCTGTCTCTTCGCCGCACTATTGCATCTTTATCTCTTTTCTATCGCTACTTCATTGGTCACTGCTCCTCTGAACTGTCTGTTTGCATTCCTCCACTTCTACGACGGGCTCGTAGCACCCGTCTAGCAGGAAACTCTCATCCCTTTTCTGTCCAACTCGCTAATGCAAGAGTTAACCGTTACTCCCAGTCTTTCATTCATGCAACGGGTCTGCTCTGGAACTGTCTCCCTCTGTCTGTATTTCCTGCTTCCTATGATCTCCAGTCTTTCAAACGCAGTGTGTCCAGGCATCTCGAAACGATCAGATCTTGAATTTGGCTCTATCTTGTATTTTGTTTTTCTCTTGGAACAGTTATTGCGGGCTCGTAGCCTTTGGTTCCTTCTTTATCGCATAATAAAACTTAAAAAATGAAAAAGAAAATGATATAGAAGGAGGGTGTTAAGAAATAGAAGAAGAGATGAAAATAAGATTCAGAGGCAGGACAAAAAGACAGGAGATTGAGGTCTATGCAGATAATAGGTTTGGATATGACCAAAATAACAAGCGGTGAGAAGTAATAAATCTTTACTGAACCCATTATACCATACACACACCAAAGCTACACTAGAATAATAATAGTCTGATACGTATCATGGTAGAGTGGATGGAAGGATGGAAGAAAGAAGGGTAAAAACAATGTTGAACTAGAATGCACACAGAGAGCGTATACGTCCTCCAATGCCATTGCTATTTAAAAAGATCCGGATCCGGATGCGTGGAGATAGGATCTGGATCCGGGTCTGGGTCGGCCTCCAAATTTAATCACTTCTTTCTTGGCCCATGACCCACCCTTCCACAAAATTTCAGTGCAATTCTTTAAGAGCTTTTGCAGATATCGTCTGGACAAACAGATTCACAGACAGACAGACAGATAAACAAAGGTGAGTTCATAACCTCCTCCAACTTCATTGGTGGAGGTAATGAGATGGTCAAGTGACTTCTCCTCGTACGACCAGATGATTCTTCTGTCTCCTGCATTTTCCAGTAATAAGTCTCTTCTTTCATACCATTGTTTCATTTCTCCCATTATTACTTCCATGACTCAACTCATTATCGGAAAAGCAGCCAAAAGTCAACATAAGCTCCATCTTTGCGTGCATAATTACCAAGGAACACTCATAGCAATTATAAGGTAGGGTAAAAAAAAAAAAAATACAAACAATAATTTTTTAACCTTGTTTACCTTTGATTTCAGATTCCTTAACTTAGCGCTAATATTTACCTTTCCATCATCCTCAGGTCTCGTGAACATGCTTCACCCTCTTTGGAATAAAATGACGCGAGCGAGCCAGTAAAAACTAATTTTCATTTCTCTTATATTTTGCAACCTCTTTTGACCTGTTAATCTGTCTGCTAGACCACATACAAACTACATCGATTTAAACTGCTTTCTTTCTTTCTTTCTTTCTCCTCTCCTTCAAATCGCATATAGAGGGAGTGGCATTCCTTTCTCACCGCCATCATTCTTCCTAGTCGTCCGTTCTACAGTCTACGGATTTCATAAGTCCTCCACAGTGCTGATGCACATTTTTATTCATATTTATGCATTTTTGGTATATTGTGCGTCTCTTTTTCATATTTATTCGTTTACTTTCATCTCTTACCCCGAGCCTCCTTTGTTCCTCTGTCATTCTTTCCAGCCCAGTACCATCTCCCGCTCCCTCTCATTATCGCCCCTCCCTCCCTCTCTCTCTCTCTCTCTCTCTCTCTCTCTCTCTCTCCATATTTCTTTCCTCTCCACCCTGCCACCAGCCATACAATACATCAGAGCCTTGACACGGGATCCAGGGTGAGAAGACGGTTGGCTGATGCCAGACGAATAGGTCGTGTTGGGACGGCAGAGGAAAGGGAAATTATTGACTGGAAATAAATGTGCAAATGAATAAATAAATGAATAAAACGGAACGTATGCATTGTATTATTGCTGTAAGACATATTGTATTGTGTACGAAAAAAAATAACGCGGTTATAAAAAGAAAAAAATCAAACACAGATAAGCATCACATCCATGTGTTAGCCAAACAAAAAATAACTCAGACCACAAAGGGACACAGTGAATATTAGTGGATCCGAAGTTGCTACAAGAGTGTTACGAGGCTGACTGTTCATAAGGGTAACTGGTATTTTGCTGTATCTGCTACTTCTTGTGTTACATGTTTTCGTATTAGTGTAATAATTAGTGTACAGTACATAATTTGCTTTGTAGTAAAATAACCATTAAGTACTTTATCAATTAGCGCCTACCAAAATGATAAAGCTTTGCTTATGTTTTCGCACTGAGTTAACTAAGCAAACGAGGTGGTTTGGCGAGATAATGACAGTAACTGCAGTCATTTGACCGGACAGTCTAAGGCAAAACTTCACACTTGTCAGTCATAAGTCATCACTGCCATTATCATTCTCCCTCGTTACGACTACATTTGTGGCTGTTTGATCCACTGGTGCTGTGAGGGACCACCATTAGCAGCTGATAAATAAGGCGCGCCATGCCAGGGACTCCTTTACAAACAAGATCTGCCCACTGACATGTGTTGGTGTAGTAAATGCATACGGAAAAGTATGGCAGGTTTGGATCCCGTTTTATTTTATCCATGGAAAAAGAAATCAAAGTCTAGCAGCCTGCAAGCTTCATCCGTCTTACGGAAGAAATGAGGGCTAAATGCAAAATTCGTTCATATCGAGATGCCTCGACCCACAACGTTTAAAAGACTGTAGGTGATAGGAAGATGGAAATACAGACTGAGGAAGTCAGTTCCAGACTTGATCTGTTGCATACATTATCGGGTAACTCTTGCATTAGAGAGCTGGGCAGAAAAGGGGTGAGAGTTTGATGCCCACTGGTGCTACCTGCCGGCAGAAATGGAGGAGGGGTGCAAGCAGACACTTCAAAATAGCAGTGACCATTGGAGAGCGATTAAAAAGGGATAAAGACGCAACTGTGCACGAAGATACATGCCTACTGACGTGTTATGGATTTCTCATACAACTAATCAGTCATCGTGGATACTCAGTTACAAATTTAGTCTTTCCAACACAGTAATTATGTGTCCTGTATGAACTACTGAATTTGTAGGAAAAATTACTGTGATTTCACACTTTTACTGATGCTGATGCACTTAGGTACTGCATTCTATTAAAGATCAGATTATTAAATTCAGCCATGCATAATACGTACTAGACAATTGGTTAAGCAGTTTTTGTTGGCAACTATCTTACTCGCTTTGACTTTTAATTGAATTTGGTGCCAATTAGGCAATGACACACATGTAACAGCTGAATGTAACTTTAACGATATTCTGGCACGTGTTTACAGATGGACAACAAAAGATTCTCTCTCTCTCTCTCCCTCTCTCTCTCTCTCTCTCTCTCTCTCTCTCTCTCTCTCTCTCTCTTTCACTCACTCACTCACACACACACACACACACACACACACCATTTTAGCGCTTTTCCCATTGATTATGACCGTCTTACATTTTCCTCACCGAAAATCTACACCTTTTTTACCAATCGGGGTTCTCACATACTCGTAAATCTGTTTCACTCACTTCTCTGTCACTCCTCTTTGCTCAGATCTTCCCCTCCCCCATCCTCCTTACCACCGCACCTCTCTCCCATCACCCCCGGCAGTCCTGCTTTTGTGTGACCGCCCTTTTCGCTTTCCGAGTCAAAAAAGAAAATATATTGGAGAAAAGACAGAACCCTTGCGGTGGAAAGAGGGAAATGATATGGATGGGATGGGAAAAAAGGGATGAGAGAAATAAAAAGCAAACAGAACGTAGGGAAGCCCGGTGAATGTGAGAGAAGGACGGACAAAAATGAATAACATAATATTGCTAGAACAGCTTTGATTATGGAATGACAAGTTGTTGAGGGAAAGAGAACATTCAGAGTACCTGTAAATACCTGTAAGTTTAGAAGTTTAATTAGCTACTTTATATATATATATATATATATATATATATATATATATATATATATATATATATACTGTATCTTTCCAAAGTAATGTAAATGGTATTGAAATGGCCACTGGTTACGGATGGTCGAGTGGGGACTATGATACGTGTAGAACAAAAGAGTGTGAAGCAAAAAGATTTCGCTTAAATCAAGTATCGTTCTCAAACGAGAAATTTAATTCAGTCTGTAAATACCGTATTTTTTTTTTTTTTTTTTTTTTTTTTTTTTTAAGAACGGTGAGTTAGAATTTCTCTGATCTGCAGCTTTATGTAACTTGAGGAATAATGCGATTGTAAGGAAATTATAATTGCAAAGAAATTAAATTGTAGGCATGTTAAAAGAAACATATATACATAAATATTCGTTGTGCCTATGAGTGGCGAGTTGCCTGTGAGTGGAGCGTACCTGTGAGTGGAGAGTCGCCTGTGAGTGGAGCATGCCTGTGAGTGGAGAGTTGCCTGTGAGTGACGAGTTGCCCTTAAGTGGAGCGTGCTTGTGAGTGGAGAGTTGCCTGTGAGTGAAGAGTGCCTGTGAGTGGAGAGTTGCATTTGAAAATTATTTAATTTTCACTTACTGAGCTATGGGGAAAAAATTAAATCAAGCTCGTTGAAGATGTGTAGATTATCGCTTAACGAGTACGTCGGTAAAAAGTATAATTTCTCTGCTGCCTTGCCTGTAAGTGGAAGAAACCTTATGTTGACGGATGCATAGCTGTGGTACTTATGTCTTGCATAACACGGAATTCATACAGAACAAACCTTTGATATTCTATATTATATCGAAATTAGATGCTATGTTGCTGATTGAATTCTAAGTCCAATTTACATAGCATAAAATTTTTAAAAGAACCAAATACTCTATTATAATTTTTTCAACATTCGCAGAACACAAACAGTCTTGTAAACATGACTGTAATATGCTTAGATATTATGTGGATGGAATATATAGTAGGTTGTTTCATTACTTAATGAGTTAAGTTTTTAGATAAAATGAATAGATGCATCCCCTGTAAATTTTCTGCTGGAACTTTGCACCTGATTGCAGTTTCTTCCAATAATCCAATGAGACATAATATTTGACAATGTATACTTTCGAAGGTGCAGAATGGATAAAATTTTTGCTGATTTTTTTTTAATTCTGATTTTTTTTTTTTCAGTGAAATGAAAATAAGATATTCAGATTGAACTATCTCGTTAAGAACATAAACGCTGTATTCTTCATGCCTTCCCCTCTTATCATCACCTTCCTTTTCTCTAACCGCCTTTCTCTTACCATTTCTCCCCCTGTCCCTTACGTCTCCTTACCTCCCTGCCATTCCCTCGGGCGTTCACCCTAGCTACACCCGGTGACTCCTAGCCAATTTGCAGTAAAAAAGAATTACCTAAAATCCGTAGACCAAATTTTGCCGAGTAAAGAAAAAGCAGCAGTTTTGCCCTTTCATTATTACATATAAACTTGGTAAGGATAAGGAAGACTAAAACATGGAAATAACGTATGAAAATTGTTAAAAGAAGAGTATTTTCTATCCAACACTGGAGACCGAAATTTAGACAAGGAAACATGAAAACTTGGGGGCGGAGGCAGAAAACGAAATCCACGAAGGGATTATGTCTGCTATAGAGAGTACTTCGACTATCAGACGCTCAAATTTTGTGTCCGTCTTACTGTTCTAGACTTTGCTTGTAATTCACCTAGTACTGGATGCGGTATAATACATGGGAATTAGTCAAACTGTGAAAATGAAGACTAATTGAAAGACACAAGAAAATTATTACTTCGAATGAATTAGGAAGCATGTGAGGACCTAATTATTAAGACATAAGATCATGATAAACTCGTACAAGGTAACGAATTTTTCATTATTTATGCTTATGAAACGGATACTCTACGTGAAAACAAAATGAATATGGAATTAATGGAAGCGGGTGACATATGGCTACAGTTTCCTATTGCTTAAATCAGGCAAACTTGCAGCATCAGTTCCTCTGCTGTTATCTCATCTATGTAACTGTCTTATGACTTATTCCTTACCTGTCTCTTCTTCAGCTGATGTCCATCTGAAAATTTCCTCTCTGGTTACTGCTAATTCTCTTTCTTCCTCGATTCATACTCTTGTCTAGGTATTTTCAAGCCAGTGGTAATATGATAAAAAAGGAACTTCTCCATATCTGCATTCATTTAGTGTTCATGCATTCTAATGATCTGCAGCGAGGTTCCTTTCCATTGTTATTAAATGGACTCACAAAATTACTTTTTTGTTCTATCCTTGAACTAACCAAATCTCTCTCTCTCTCTCTCTCTCTCTCTCTCTCTCTCTCTCTCTCTCTCTCTGTTGTTGTTGTTGGTGCGCAAGAATAAAGGTTGCTTGAGATATTATTCTTCACAGCAAAGAATAAAGGACTGATAATGACGGAAGTTTATCGGGTTTTTATGTGAATTGGTTGGCGGAGAGTATAGCAGAATAATAAACAACAATGAGAGTGGGGAAGATGCAGGTAATGAAGCCAAGGAAAAACAAGAAAACGAGAGAGAAGAGGAGAGTCAAAGGAGAAGGAAGATTCACAGGAGGAGAAAAAAGATAAAGGAGAGTGTTGTTTACGGAAAAGAAGGACATTGAATAAAAATGTGAGGACGTGCAATGAAAGGCTGTATGTCTTTACGGGAGCCAAATACACCAAAAGCACTCAAAAGCGACAGCAGAAAACATCACGGCCTGAAATGTATTATGGTGGCGCTGGCGATTGAAAAATGATCAGTGGCTGTGCTTTGGTCTGCATTAAATTCCCAGAGTTCTCGAGAATAGATCAGGACAGAGATCCATAAAACTACAGTGATTTGTGAGAAGGAAATGGAAAGAGAAGGACAAGTGACTTCCTCCCTGTACTACTCTGTTAACAGTTAAAATGCTCTCTCTCTCTCTCTCTCTCTCTCTCTCTCTCTCTCTCTCTCTCTCTCTCTCTCTCTCTCTCTCTCTCAAGCTTTGTTATGGGTGCTCGAAAAATAGAGGATGCAGGGAAAATTACACTTCTCTATAAGCCACAATAGAACAATTGTTCATGGTAGGTTGTCATCAGAATGATGAAGACAATGTTTTGAGACTTTGTTGGCGGAAAGGATAGGAGAATGATAAAAAAACAACGAGTGTTAAGAGAAGGAAGATAATATCACCCAGGAAAAGGAAAAAAAATGAAGCAGGACGAAGGTGGAGACCAAAAACAAAGATGGAAGGATGGCTGTGATACAGGAGGCAAAACAGATGAGGAAGAGGTGTGCTGGACTAAAGGTCAATGTACAAAAATAAAAGAACACAGAGGGGGACTAGATCTTTACGAAAACCCTATATTCCAAAAGCACATAGAGCGGCAGTAGAAGCATCAGATCATTGAACAGTTCAGGCCCTTAGGGAGCCATTAGGGAGGTATTGTGAAGATATGTCCACAAACATGAAATCTGGCACAGATATAGACCAGAACAACCTATATTAATCTTTGGAGGGCGCCAAAGCAGGCGCTCATTGGGGTCGCCATATTGGCGAATCCAAAATGGCCGCCAGTCTCTATTTGATTTTGTTGTAACTTCATAATCAATAGTCATGAATCACGTGCGAAGGCTGTTTTTATAGGTTTTTGACCTCAGTGACTCCAAATCTGAACTGTTTTGACATAGAAAATGCTATTTGGCCAATTTAGTGGTCAAACTATTCCCAGGGACATATTCAAGGGAAAAAGGGTGGAGGTTCAGGGGTCTAGTTTGAACGTGAGATTTTTTTTTTTTTTTTTTTTTTCAGGCCAACCAATAAGTATATTGCACTGCTTGGTGGTGTAAGGTATACTGAACACATAAACATTACAGAAATATGTCTTTACAATGTTCATACAGGTGGTCTTGTCTAACTGTGCGTTACTCACATGTCAGTGGCCTGTATGACTATATGTGTCCAGTGAATATGATATGTGATTGGGATTATATAATTTTCCATATTCTCAGGTGTGTTTGCCTTAACTGGTAAGATCAGTGATCGTCAGTTACAAGATTGTAGAGAAGTAATAGCTGTATTCGTGGTGATGGTGATGGTGGTGGTGGTGGTGGTGGTGGTGATGTTGATGATGATGAAGAGCGGCATGTAAGTTGTACCTGTGATATTGTGTCAGTGTTGGATTTACCTTTGTTGTCTGTATCAGTCGAATAAAGGTGAAAAGTTGCAAAAACCAAAGGAACAAGTACTTGCAACACTCGAAAGAGAACTGAGAAAATCAATGCTGCACCTTCGTGTATTACAGTCCCTTTTGATCAACTAAATGATGGATCAGGTATAGCAGCAACACTCGGATCGCATTATGCTAAGTGTCAAAAATCTTGCTGGGGTTACTGTAGTAGTTCTTGTGTGATGAGACTGCATCAAAAAGAGGAGGCCAGTGCACAGAGGTCACCCAAAAAACTCTGATCAGCTGGGACAGCACATGGAAGGGGTCGTGATGTCAAATGCTGCATTATCTGTGAGGGAGATGACCACAGCAATTTAACCAAGGTGACAACTGGTAACGTTGATTCCAGTATGAAAAGATGGGTAAGTAACGTCGATTCCAGTATGAAAAGATGGGTAAAAGTTAAATAATAATTTTCAGTTATTCGGTAAACTGATTGCACAAGCCGCTGATGCCCATTCTGATGATACTTATGTCATGTCAAATGCTATTTTCATCTGCGAGACTAAGCGCGTGCTGCAAATTGTCGAGCATCCACAGGACCTCCTTCATCTCTGTTTGATCCAGCTGCACAACACAAATAGTAGCCCTTGTTGAGGATTCAGAATCAGTATTTAAGCTATCAGCACTTTGACAGATGTGTCGAACAGTGATGGAAAAACAAGGAAGTCCCTGTCATGATACCTGGAAACCACATTCAACACGGTTTGAAAAATTCAGTCTCAGTCTTCTTCCTGAATGGACTGAGTTTTCACAGGGGAAATAAATCTACATTTTTAATGATAGAAAGGTCGCTGACCTGCTTGCCAAAGCACATGATTTCCAGTTTGGTCAAAATGATGCTGTTACTGATTGTTGTCCTAGAGATGGCAGCTGTTGTTCATATGGTGCGGCCCATGTCAGTAGACATTTTCTGAGTATGTTACACAAGATGCCATTCCTGGAGTCGCAGATAACCCCAGCAGTTGAACGAATTGATTCCGTATGGGGTAAATACCCAGATGACAGCCTCAAATCCCTTGCATATCAGCTCCGTGGTACAGGTACACTGTGTAAGATAGGAGATGGCCACACACGAATCCCAAATCATGACTGGAACAGTGATTCCTCAAAAACAAGGATAACAAAAAAGGGGTTATTCCTTTTCCTCAATGAGGATTTTGTCAAGAAATGTCTGCATGGGACATTCGTTCTTAGTACCAAATTGGACAGTGTTCTTTCCAACAAACCGTGTGACGTATCAGCTCTCCAGCCCTGCAACGACTCTGAAGCAGATACAAGGATATTCCTTCATCTGGTACATGCTGCAGCAAAGAGCCATGAGATAGCCTGTGTTCGTAACTTCGATAGTGATGTGGTGGTTCCTGTCATTCGCTTCTTCTCGACACTTTGTCTCGCAGAGTTGTGGGTGTGTTTCGATAGTGGGGAAAAATTCTACGATATTAACATTCATAATAATTGTCTCCTTCCAACTTGGACCTTCAAGATATTTGGCATTGCCACTTTTCATGCCATCACAGGATGTGAACAACATCACATTTCTTTGGACGTAGCAAGAAGACTGACTGGTCATCTTGGCAAAACACACCAGGACTCACAGAAACACTGATTGCACTAGCAAATAACCGAAAACTCTTCAGCCTCTAGTCTCTCTACATGCAGAAGCTGGAACGATTTGAGGTTATTATGTACAGTAAGAGATGTGGTTTGGCTAAGGTCAGTGAAGCCAGACATAGTCCTTTTACAAGTGCTAAAAGAAACCTTGGAGAATATACCTCCCACTGAAGCAGCCTTGTTTGAGCACATCAAGAGGGCAGTGCTTCAGGCAAGCTTTCACTGCAATCCAGCAACTTCAGTTCGCCAAGAAATCCTTGACTTCAGAGGATGGGGGTGGCAAAAGGAAGACAATGGTATCCGGTTACCATACTGAACAATAATCGAAGATAGCAGTAAAGCATGTTCCATCCCGTTGCGTTGCGGCTGTAAAAGGTCATGCACAGGAAACTGTAAATGCAGTAGAATTGGAGTTAGCTTCATGGGTTATGCATATGTGAAGGTGGATGTGTGAACATTGACGATACCTAGATCAGTTTGATTAAACCTTGCCACAGAGATGTTGAACCTAGACTAGAAATCTGTAAGCTTGTGTTTCCTTGTTTATGTTACCTTCTCAGTTGTAAACTTATTCATGATGTAAAATGACCTTAAATAATAATTTTTTTTTTTGGATAAGACATGCTTTGAACCACTAAATTTGCGGAATGGCATTTTCAATGTCAAAACAGTGTTCAGATTTAGAATACTTCAGGTTATAACCCTATGAAACGAGCCTTCACGGATGATCCTTTGACTACTGGTTATGAATTTAACACAGAATCAAAATAATACCGACTGGCGGCCATTTTGGATTCGTCGATATGGCGACCCCAATGAGCGCCTGATTTGGCGCCGTCCAAAACTGAATTTAGTATGTTGTGGTCTACATCTGTGCTAAATTTCATGCTTGTAATCACATCTGCACAATATCTCCCCTAAAGGCCTGGACTAAAATTTTTCATTGGCGTTATGCAGGTTGGAAGAATGGTTGCTGGCAGCGCTACGGTCGATGGTCGTAAATTTCTTGACTTTTTGAGAATGCATTAGGACAGAGATCCATAAAATAAAGAATGATGTATGTGAGGGCACGTTGAAGAGAGTTGTTAGACTGGTGAGAGGGATATGTGAGGGGGACGATTACGAAACAGCGTAGGAAAAAGTGCAGCGTAATAAGGATACTGGATGAAAAGGATACTTTTTACCTTTTTAAGAAATTATGTCGGTTGAGAGGGATGGTAAAATTTGATATTACAAGGAAGATGTTGCTGATGGTGCCGTCAAACAAAGATAGGAAGCACAAAATCCTTCTTTTTCTCTTAGTTTGACAAAGAATTATTGAAAATTTCATAACAATTATTTTAAAGTATTTTGTGTTTAACATTCCCTCCTCACCCAACGGCCATAACATCAGAGTGGAAAGAAAGTTACGTATGATAGCGTATAGTATTAAGCAAGTTATTGTTGTTGAAATTTATCTTTAAAATTAGAAATTACCGATGAAGATGCCGTTGCCACTTAATTACCAGTGTTCTATCAACTCATCCTCTCATCTTACCCATCGGGCCAGGGTCTCTCTTTCGGCCTTCCCTCTGTAAGTCTTCCCGCGATCTTTTTTTTTTGTGTGTGTGTGTGTGTTTTTTTCTCTTTCCTTCTTTTCATCTCTTTTTGTACATTATCTCCTTTAAATGTCCTACACCTCAGTACAATCATCCGTCATACTTCCTTAACGGCGCACAGATTTCTCCCATGTATGATATTTAGCGCCTTAACTGCTCAACTTTGTGTTTTCCAGTAACAATGCTCTTACTTCCCACCACATCTCTGCCACTCTCATCTTTAACACCATGACTCAATTTCATCATCAAATATGCAGCCGAAAGTCAATACTAACTGCATCTTGGCGTACATGATCTATATGAAAACACTCGAGATATTTGCAATTAGATGAAGAAAGCACAAGCACTGGTCAGCTTCGATTTTAACTTCTTGAACGCCCAAGCTAATATGTGCTTTCTCATTAGTTTCACTATTTCCGGATTATTTCTCGCCCTCTTTATATTCTACGTCTTGGTTTACGCCTTTCCTGTTACCTTCTTAGCTCTGGGAATCATGGAATACCGATTGTTACCACATATTTTTGCACAGTCATGGGAGGCCACAGTGCTCTCTTACTCTCTCTCTCTCTCTCTCTCTAGCTGTGTTGTCGGTGCTCGAGAATTAGACGATACAGGGAAACTTAATTTTCACTTAAAGGCACAATGGAGCAATTGTTTGTGGTAGGTTGTCGTCAGAATGATGACAATGTGTTGAGACTTTGTTGGCGGAACGGATAGGAGTATTTAGAGGAGGAAGATAATGACACTATGAAAAAACAAAAAAATGAAACATGAAGAAGGTGGAGATCAGAAACAAAGGTAGAAGGATGAGTAAGATGCAGGAGACAGAAGCAGATGAGGGTGAGGTGTGCAGGACTAAAGGCCAATGTGTAAATATCAGAGGACGAACGAACAGGGGCAATAAATCTACAAAATCCTATGCACAGTACGAAAGGCACACCAAAGCGACAGTAAAAGCATAAGATCATTAAATTGTTTACTGGTGGCGTGCAGGTTGGAAGAATGGTTCCTGGCAGCGCAACGGTCGTCGGTAGTAAATTCCTTGACTTTTTGAGAATCGATTAGGACAGAGACACATAAAACAAAGAATGGAGTATGAGAGGGGCAGGTTGGAGAGAGGTGTGAGACTGGTGAGAGGGATATGTGGGGGAACTACTGAGACATAGTTTAGGAAAAAGTGAAGCGTAAGAAGGATTCTGGATGAGAAGGACGCGAGAAAATCTGTATGAAATTATATTGAAGAGGGGATGGTAAAAATCGTTAATATAAGAACGATGTTGCCTAAGGGTCCGTAAAGCAAAGACAGGAAGCGCAAAATCTATTTTTTTCTTAATCTGACAGTAAATGAGGGAATATCTGATACCTTAACAAAAAAAAATCAATTTGAGGTTAACATTCCTTTCTCCTTCAACAGCTATAAACTCAGAACGGAAAGAAACTTGCGTAAGATAATACACTGTATTATGGCAGTTATCATTGCTAAAATCTATCTTTAAAATTAGAAATTGCCAATGAAGATGCCGTTGCCACGTAATTACGAATATTCTGTCAATTCCTCCTCTCATCTTCCTCACCATTGGGCCAGGATCTCATTTTCTGCCATTCCTCTGTAAGTCTCCTCGTGATCTTTTTCTTTGTCTATTCTGTTTCTTTGTTTTCATTTCTTTTTGTACATTATCTCTAAATGTTCAACACCTCACTACAATCGTCCGTCAAACTTCCTTAACTGGGGACAGTTTTCTCCCGTGTATGACTTTTAGTATCTTAACTGCTCTTCTCCTCTGTGCTTTCCAGTATCAATCCTCTTGCTTCCCACCACATCTCTACCACTCTCATCTGTACCACCATGACTCAATTTCATCATCACATATTTAGCATCAAGCCAATACTAACTGCATCTTGCCGTGCATGACCTATATGGAAACACTCGAGATATTTGTAATGATATGAAAAAAATCACAAGCACTGGTCAGCTTCGATTTTAACTTCTTGAACGTCAAGCCTAATTTGTGCTTTCATATTGTATTCACAACAGTATTTCCGGACTATTTCTTGCCCTTTAAATTCTACGTCTTGGTTTACGCCTTACCTGTTACGTTCTTACATCTGGGAATCTTGGGGGACAAATTGTTTCGATGTATTTTTGCAAGAGTTACTCGTTACTTCCAGTCCTTCATGTATGCAACAGGTCATCTCTGCAACTGTCTCCTTCTATCTGTTTTGCCTAGTGCCTACGATCTCCAGTCTTTCAAAAGCAGTGTGTCCAAGCATCTCAAAATGAATGGATCTTGAATTTGGCTCTCTGTTGTCTTTTTTTTGTGTGTGTGTTTTTCTTGGAGGGAGCAGTTTCCAGGCCATTGGCCCTTGGCTCCTTCTTCCTTGCATATATATATATATATATATATATATATATATATATATATATATATATATATATATATATATATATATATTGTTACATAGCCTATGATTTCATCATCCTTTGTGTAATTTTGACGCACAGTGTGCTGCATGTTTGATCACGAGCGTGTTCTGCCTCAGTCCCCCTCTTCTACCGTTATAGTAGAGTAAGTCGTCCTTTCTGTTGTTGAGAGTAGGATTGTCAGCTCTTTGTCCCCTATGGCTTCATTTGCGCGTCCTTCTTACAAGTTGTATCGGGCTTTGCTGGCACCTATATAATGAGCTTAGTCTCTGCATTATTGCCACTTAGATCTGCTCCTCATTTTGTTCACATCTCTGTCCTCCCCTGTACAGATATTATTATTGTGAGTGCTCAAGAAATCTCCAAACATCTAGCAGGTGTGTGTCATTTGAGTATAAGTGTTATTGCATTTTTTCTTGTACTGTGTAGCATAAAGTTGATTCTTAGGCCTAGTGAGGTTTTTGATTAATGTTGGGTTTTATGTCAGTCATTTTTGATAATAGTTTGTATCTGTAATAATTTATCTGGCATTCACTGAGTATTATCTGGTATCTCATTTTATCAGGGCTGACTTAGATAAATTTACTCGTGCTAATTTCGTGTTAATACAGGCTATTGCAGTTAACCATATATTTAACCTGTTTATTTGCCATTACATTATCCTTATGAGTCCTGAATGTTTTGTTGTTAGTTTGAGCATTAAACTTTAACTTGTAATTTTACCTAACTCTTTTGTTTTGAACCTGGAACTTTACGGGACAGTAGTGACTCTTCGTATTCTCACTTAAAGTGTACATTATCTTTCTCTGTTCCGTAACATAAATTTGGCGACCTCTTATCAGGATATTCAGGATATTATCATAAGGATATTGCTTGATATTTTGTGACTGTGATTTATTCATGATGTCTACTATTACTACGCTTGATGAAGCCAAAGATTTTTTGTCAAATGTGCAAACAGTGTGTGATGTAGAAAACAGAACAAAGAATGAACTTAGGCTTGTTGCTCAACAATTGGGAATTGCTGTTCGCTCTCATCATTCTAAAGATCAAATTGTTGACATGATTAATGAAAGCTTGTTTAATGTGACTCCTCCAAATGAGCAAACGCAGATTGCATTAGCTAAGTTACAGCTAGCCCTGCAGGAGGCCCGTGCTAGGGAGGCTGAGGCACAAGTTGAAATTGCTAGGATTCAGGCAGACCATGAGTATCGCATGAAACAGGGTGGAACTGGATCATCTAGCTTTGATGATTTTGATGTGGCTAAAAATGTTAAACTTGTCCCTCCTTTTAATGAATCTGATTTAACAAAGTATTTTCAGTTGTTTGAGAGGGTAGCTACAGGTTTTAATTGGCCAAAAAAGTATTGGCCAGTACTCCTTCAAACTGTTCTCGCCGGTAAAGCTCAAGTAACTTATGCATCTTTGCCTCAGGATCAATCTGATCATTGTGATGTAGTTAAGAGCTTGATTCTTAAGGCCTATGAGCTTGTTCCTGAAGCCTATAGAGTAAAATTTAGGACAACTTACAAGCAAGATAAGCAATCCCATGTTGAGTATGCAAAAATCAAAGAAGATCTGTTAGAGCAGTGGTTAAATTCTAAGAATGTGGATTCTGATTTTGGTAAATTTAAGCAGATGATTTTGCTGGAGGACTTCAAAAGGTGTATTTATAAAGATGTAAGCCTATATCTTGATGAGAAAAGAATAGATAATTTGTCTGATGCTGCAGTTTTAGCTGATGAGTATGTTCTCACTCACAAGAGATATTCTAAAGAAAAAGGGAAAGCTGAGAGTAAGTACGTTGCCTCTACTCAGAGTACAGGTAACAGGACAGAGAATAAAGATGATGTTTCTCAGGAAGTAAATACCAGCTTCACCTCTAGATTTCAGAAAAGTAAATGTACTTATTGTAGTAAGCTTGGTCATACTACGGAGAAATGTTTCAGGAGACAGCGTGATGTGAACAAAAAGGAGTCTTTAAATATTCAGTCAATTGGTCTAGTGTCCACTCTTGAGAGTTCCCACATTTCTTTAACTGAGTTAAGTGAACCTGCTTTGAGGGGTAACTTAAATTCTCATGATGGAGCTCCTCTTTTGAGCAGTAACGTGGGTGACACTCTCAAGAGTTCATGTGCTAATTTCCTGTCTGATGGTTTTGTCAGTCCTCTGGACAGTAATGACAGGAAATCAGTTAAAATATATCGTGATACAGGTGCTTGCCAATCCCTTATGCTGACCAGTGTTCTAGGCTCTAATGTTAATTCCTCTGATGAAACTGTAATCTTACAAGGTGTAGGGAATAATTACTTCTCTGTCCCTCTGTGCAGAGTGAATTTAGAGTCTGGTTTTGTTAATGGTTCCGTTATGGTTGGGTTGGTTGAGACACTCCCAATGTCAGGTGTAACTTTCTTACTTGGAAATGATATTGGTGGAAGTCAAGTGTGTCCAACTCCTCACTTGTCTAGTGAGCCGGTGGCTGCGTCCCGGGATTGTGATGTCCCTGATGTGTTCCCTGCATGTGCTGTCACTAGGGCTAAGTCTAAAGTTACTGGTGATTTAGAGGATAATGATGATGATGATGTTATCCTAGCTGACACTTTTCTTGCTAATTTGGACCACTCACCAGATGAGGCAGTACCCCGTAGTGTTGATAATTTGTCTCGTCAAGAGTTGGTTGAGTTGCAGGTTGCTGACCCTGAGTTGAAAGGTCTAGCTAACTCTGCTTACAGTGAAGAAGAGTCAGCCGGTGCTTCTACTTGTTATTATGTAAAGTCAGGAGTACTTATGAGGAAGTGGAGACCCCCAACAGCATCAGCCGACTGTGAATGGGAGGTTGTACATCAAGTTGTCATCCCTCGTGTTTGTAGGCAGGATATCATTAGAGTGGCTCATGATTCCAGTTTGGCAGGACACCTTGGAGTGAGGAAGACTGTGGCACGCATTTTGAAACACTTCTACTGGCCAGGTATCTTCAGGGATGTTTCCTGGTATTGTAAGTCTTGTCACACCTGTCAAGTTGTGGGGAAGTGTAATCAGACCGAAAAGGTTGCACCTCTAGTTCCCATTCCTCCTTTTGAGGCGCCTTTCACCCGTGTGTTGGTGGATATTGTGGGCCCTCTTCCTAAGACTTCTTCAGGATTTTCTTATGTGTTGACCATGATTGATATGGCTACTCGTTATCCTGAAGCCATTCCACTTAGAAATATCTCAGCAAAGAACGTAGTTAAGGAAATGCTAGGGTTCTTCACAAAGTTTGGTCTGCCCAAGGAGGTAAGTCAGACCGGGGAAGTAATTTCATGTCAAATGTTTTCAAGCAGTCTCTGAAAGAGTTGGGCATCACCCAGATCACGTCTTCAGCTTACCATCCCCAGACCCAAGGAGCGTTGGAGAGATATCATCAAACACTCAAATCGATGCTCAAGAAATACTGTTTGGAACATCAGAAAGACTGGGATAAAGGTCTTCCATTCGTTGTGTTTGCCGCAAGAGAATCACCAAATGAATCACTGGGCTTCTCACCTTTTGAACTACTGTTTGGCCATGAAGTAAGAGGACCCCTTAAGTTACTCAAGGAATGCTGGCTGTCGGAGGAAGATGACGTCAACCTGCTGGAGTATGTGATGAATTTCAAAGAACGGCTGTCCACTGCTTTACAGCTGGCGAGAGAGAATTTAGGAGCTGCTCAGGAGAAGATGAAGACTTGGTATGATAAGAAGTCCAGGTTACGCCACTTTCAGCCAGGAGATCAGGTTTTGATTCTGCTACCAGTGCATGCGCAACCTCTTCAAGCCAAGTTTAGTGGCCCTTATTTCGTGGAGAAGAAACTCAGTGATGTCAACTATGTCATCGCCACACCAGATCGTAGAAAGAGCAAGCAACTATGTCACATCAACATGCTAAAGTTATATCACAGGCGGGACGAAAATAATCCAGTCTGCACTGTAGCTGTTCCACCCGAGTCTGCAAGTGAAGCTCTCCCATGCAGTATGAGCCTGAGTGATAGTTTGGGGAAGAATCCTGATATCATGAATGATCTCCAGACTAAGCTTTCTCATCTACCTCCCAAGGAAAGGCAGGAGTTTTCGGCATTACTGCAGGAGTACCCGCAAGTGTTCCGTGCCACTCCAGGAAGAACCACTGTGTTGATGCATGATGTCGATGTTGGAGACGCAAAGCCAATTAAATTGCCTCCTTACCGTGTGAACCCAGTGAAAGTTCCTCTCATCCAGAAGGAGCTTGGCTACCTGTTGGACCACAAGATGATTGAGCCCTGTCAGAGCGAGTGGAGTTCTCCTGTCACTCTAGTCCCTAAGCCAGGTGGGTCACAGCGGCTTTGCATTGACTACAGACATGTTAATCAGATAACCAAAACAGACACTTACCCTCACCCTCGCGTGGAAGATTGCATAGACAAGATCGGAAAGGCTAGGTACATAAGTAAGTTTGATTTGTTAAAGGGATACTGGCAAGTATCTATGACTGAACGTGCTAGGGAGATCTCATGTTTTGTAACACTAGGAAAGACATTTGCATGTTCTGTAATGCCATATACAGATTGTTTTAGAGTAATAAGAAATTTCCTTTGTAAATTTCTTTTTTCTTTGTGGGGAGTTGTTACATAGCCTATGATTTCATCATCCTTTGTGTAATTTTGACGCACAGTGTGCTGCATGTTTGATCACGAGCGTGTTCTGCCTCAGTCCCCCCCTTCTACCGTTATAGTAGAGTAAGTCGTCCTTTCTGTTGTTGAGAGTAGGATTGTCAGCTCTTTGTCCCCTATGGCTTTATTTGCGCGTCCTTCTTACAAGTTGTATCGGGCTTTGCTGGCCCCTATATAATGAGCTTAGTCTCTGCATTATTGCCACTTAGATCTGCTCCTCATTTTGTTCACATCTCTGTCCTCCCCTGTACAGATATTATTATTGTGAGTGCTCAAGAAATCTCCAAACATCTAGCAACTGTGTGTCATTTGAGTATAAGTGTTATTGCATTTTTTCTTGTACTGTGTAGCATAAAGTTGATTCTTAGACCTAGTGAGGTTTTTGATTAATGTTGGGTTTTATGTCAGTCATTTTTGATAATAATTTGTATCTGTAATAATTTATCTTGCATTCACTGAGTATTATCTGGTATCTCATTTTATCAGGGCTGACTTAGATAAATTTACTCTTGCTAATTTCGTGTTAATAGAGGCTATTGCAGTT